>NC_031774.1:32448041-32620541 GCF_001522545.3 Parus major | reverse complement strand
GTGTGAATTCCATAGTTTGCATGAACTACCTATATCTCTCTGCTGCCAGCTCTGCTCTTACATGCCAGGGCACGTCAATCCCTACTTGCAATATCCTAAATATCAGTCTATGGTCTATTCTGAACTCAGCAAAAACACTGTGCAAAAATACATGCTGATTCCCCAGTGTCCACAAAATTTCATATTGGACTGAAAGACAAAAATTTAATTGCCCAATTTTTGTTGAGGAAAAGATATATACTCTATGTATATAGAACATAAGGGTAATAATTATTGTCTGTTTTAAAATCATTCGGCTTCTGGTCCTCAATCATAAACAACTAATAAACATTTCATCATCATAAACTTCGTATAATTTCATATAATTTTTGTTGACTACAAAGACTGAAACATCATTTTTGTTCCTTCTTTATTTATTCTGGAAAATATAATCAATTTCTAAAATATATTTAAGTGCTTACTTCTGCTGGTGAACTTAAGAGCTTAATACCTGTCCACATATAGCCTTAGTACGTTCTAAAAACTCATTTAAAGAAGGTTTTAATTTTGGAAAACTCATGTTTAAGAAGATAAAAAATCCATAACTTCCATTAACAAAATTTCAAATTCAAATATTTTGTTTATGCACTGATACATTCTTCTGTGATGTTTTCTTATGAAAAAAGTTTTATAAGTTATATCCTTTATATGCTATTTTAGAAAGAAAAAATATTTAAATATTAAAAACATTTACTAAAATGTTTATTTGTTCTAGTATATTTGACATACTACAGTATATACAATACTATATCAAGCTCTGCAGAATGGAAATGTTACCAAAAAGTCAAAAATGTTTAGCAAGACAAAAACAGAGTGTTAAATATTGATATCCAGATGAAATGTATTGTTGGTAGTAGTAGTAGTAAAGGCAAAATCTGGCAAAGGAAAAATAAAAATATGGCTGCCATGTATACTACCAATTCCTCCTACAGGTGTTTGTGGACTAGAGACACAACACAGCCATAAAGGACAACCAAGTGAGTGATCCTGTAGGAGAGGTACAGCTTTTCATTACTGTTACTTTACTCCTTTTAAAAAATTTTTAAAAGCAAAAATACTTCTTTTACATTGTAAGGGAAAATAATGTTGCTTAACCAAAATGTCCTCTTGGGTTAGAAATAAAGCTAAACAAAATACACCAGAGGGAAATTTTCCTTCATGTTTGAATTGCTGACCGGTGTTACTGGTTACACCATATTTGAAGAGATATGAACTTTTCCTTGGGTATGCTGACTGTGCCATATAACCAGAAGATCTGGCAGTACCTGCGTATGGACAACTGCAGCATGAGATTTTTCAGTGGGTTACTGAAGCAATTTTCAGTTGACACACTTTTTTGAATTTAGTTGATGGCAGTTCCAGGATTTGGAGCTTTGTTGCAATGTAAGAGAAGTTTCTCCAAATAACAAAGATACAAAGCTTATTAATTTTAATCTTTGAAGGATAATGCATGATATGATACAATCATGATCATTAAAGTGTAAGACTGAATGGAATAAAGTTTAATAAACCGACTTCCTGTTTTCTCAAGAAAAATGGATATAGAGAGATGATAAAACCCCACCCTCCTGTAAGAACAAGATTCATACAGTAGTAATCTATCAATATTTATTCCTGAAAATAAAAAAAATTCCACATGAACTTCTGAAGCAAAATACTGTTCCTGAAATTTTCTGTAAAATAGTACAAAGACAAAATAAAATACAATTGCATGGCTATTATACTAGGTTTGCAGACTCAAAAATATTTCAGGCAATTTGAAAAGATATCATAGTCTTGCTTAAATCAGTCTGCACTGGACTATGTATTATACGAGAAGAGAATTGGTAAGATAGGCATATATTTTTAGCAACAGAAAAGGTCGAGAGTTCATGAATTATCAGAAAGTTACTAAAACCATATTAGGAGAAAGAATATTAGGTAGGAAAATAACATATTGGGAGAAATTTTTAATGCAAATTTCTAGTCCACTTTTCCATGATACTTTACTGCCTCCTTTTCATTCTTCTAAATAGTATTCAATATTCTGTTCATTTAGTTGTTATTTTGAAAAACAGAACAGTTCTTCAACCTTGATGTTCTTTTAAACGGTTAAGCAGCACCACAAGCCTCTAATTAAAAAGGATTTAATTAAATAAGCATTTTAGGATTGACTCTACCTATAAAAAAGTTCGAGCTTTAACAAGGAAACTGAAATATCCTCAGCTGTTCCTAAATTCTGTTTATATTCTAGGCAGATTATAAAAGTGTATGTATGACAGGTTTTTTGTCTAATTATAATACACAACAGAAGTATGCTGTTCTTGAGATTCTCTGAAAAGAATAATTTAACCAGTTTTATTATCACAAAATGAAGAACTGATGAGAGGTAAGTCATCTACAAGTTTTAAAACCATAAATTATAAATGCTGTATTTTTTTTTTACACATTTTCTTTTGCACATAGAGAGAATGCGCTTTTATAACTGGATTCATTTCAGTAAAGGGTCATATATTCACATGAAGTAACAAAAATTCCTACCTTGATGGACTGACTGTAAGGTCCTATGCTGGCAGGTGCCCAGTGGGAAATGCTCTGTACATGCAGGACCAGCTTTTCATCATGTACTACACCATCCATTGCCACATCATATTTATGTGCAAGGCAGTCAATGCAAAACAGCACTCCATCAGGTAACCGTGTTTCCACACATACTCTGAAAACACAAGACGATTATCTTTTTCAAGCAGAAGTTTGTTTGAACCAATTTTCAACATTTATTTTCCCTTTTTTTTTTTGTCTGGACATTATCTTAGGAAATTTTGCCAGGATCATATAACAAAAGTTAGAGTACTGCAATAACCCGCTAGCATCAACACTGTTATCTCCTCAAGGACACTGCTGGTTCACAGACAGCTTCTTGGCCACCAGGACTTCCAGGTCCTTTGCAGAGCTACTTTCCAGCACTTCTCAGAGACTTCCCAGATACAGTCTCCAGCCTGTAGTGCATGGGGTTATTCCTCCCCAGGGGCAGCACCCTGCATTTGCTTTTGTTGAATTTCAGAAGATTCCTCTCTGCCCATCTCTCCAGCCTGTCCAGGTCCTTCTGCAGGACTGCTCCAGGGTACCAGCCACTCCTCCCAGCTTGGTGCCACCAGTGAACTTGCTGAGGAGGCATCTCCCCTCCATCCAAGTCATTGATGAGTAAGTTAAACAAGACTTTTATATTGGGCCCAATATGGAACCTTGGGGTACACTGTTAGTGACAGGTCTCCAAGTGCCACTAGACCCTGTGCCACCGATTATAACCCTCTGGGATCTGCCATTCAGGGAGTTCTCAATACACCTCACTGTCCACTCATCCAGTCCCCACTTCCTGAGTTTGCCTATGAGGATGACAGTAGAGTTCAAAGTTTTCAAAAAAGCAGCAGCTTATAGTTGCTTTACAACCTTCTCACAGGTTACCTGTAATACTAGCATATTTTTCTGCTATACTTTTAGTTGCATGACAGATACATACATATGACAGGACTCAAAATCTACTTAAGCATTCATTTATGAAGTTCACTTCTGTTTTCTCCAAGGAAGACCGAGTGCCTTGATGAACAGACAGACGTGTGTTGCATGTGGCCAGTTAAAAAGCAGGGGGGCTGAGGGTCTATGTGGGGAAATCAACATTTCAAAGCCTGAAAAATAATTATATTTGCAGTCCATGCATAGAAAAGTCATTTAGCTCCCAGCAGGAATCCAACAAAAAATTACTTGTTCTCTTTACATATCATGTAACATAGCCTTATAAAATTCTTCCCATCTTGTTCATTTTTTCCAAGAAAACTATTTCTCTTCTCACCTCCCACATGTAAATATAGTAGTTTTTCTTCATTACCATCATCATAAGCATGGATGAATGGATTTTCTGCTTGGGCTGGTAAATTTTCAAGACAATTTTGCAAATTTATTGCAGATCCACACCCGAGTCAGTGCTTCCAGCATACTGCTTGTGAGAACTTCCACAACCAGGCCTCTGTACATAATGCAATGATGCAACCATGCAAACTACTGTACAATTTTTCTTCAGGACAAAATGCAACATAGACAAATATGCACCATAATCACAATGCTGTGGAAAGGGACCTGGGGTTCCTGGTCAGTGGCAAGTTGAACATGTGCCAGCAGTTCCCTGGCAGCCAGGAGGACCAGCCCTGGGGGACTTCAGGCACAGCATCACCAGCTGGGCAAGGGAGGGGATTGTCCCCTCTGCTCTGAGCTGGGGCAGCCTCACCTCCAGTGCTGGGGACAGTTCTGAGAGCCACAGTATAGCAAAGATATAAAGTGTTAGAGAGCATCCAAAGGAGGGCTACGGAGATGGTGAAGGGCCTTGATGGGCAGTCCTGTGAGGAGCAGCTGAGGTCACTTGGTCTGTTCAGCCTGGAGGAGACTGAAGAGAGACCTCACTGCAGTTCCAGCTCCCTGTGGGGGGCAGAGGAGGGGGAAGCACTGATCTCTGCTCTGGGATGACAGGGACAGGACCCAAGGGAATGGCCTGAAGTTTTGTCAGGGGAGGCTTAGGTTGGATATTAGGGAAAGGTTCTTCACCCAGAGGGAGTTTGGGCACTGAACAGGCTCCCCAGGGCAGTGGTCACAGCACCAGCCTGACAGTGCTCAAGAAGAGTTTGGAAAGTGCTCTCAGGCACAGGTTGTGACTCTGAAGGTGTTCTGTGCAGGGCCAGGAGGTGGATTTGGACAATCCTTGTGGGTCCCTTTTGACTCAGGATGTTCTATAATCCTCTGAATACTGTTTGCTCCATAAAAATAAAACTAGAAAGTCATTTTCCTGCAACTTTCTAATTCTTCTACCTTATTATTTTACTGTTGGAACGCTAAGTAGCTGGCTATGCAAAATGTGGAGGCCTAAAATATGTAGGCATAAGAAATGAAAGTTAAATCAGGAGAAGATGAGTATTAAAAGAGAACTTTGAATATGTAGGAGTGGAGAATAATTTTGTGTAGTTTACAGCTGGGATTAGATGCTTCCTCTGAAGGCACACACAGCTGACCCTCCCATTTCTCTCTGATTTAACAATCCAGCCTTACAGTAAACATCTCAAGGAAGCTTCTCTCTGCCTGTTTTGGGTCTGACACCCAGGCAGTGTAGTGGAATGTGATGATTATCTTAACAATGTCTTTGAACTATTTGTCTTGCTATACTTAAAATTCACAAGCCTCTATTACACTTCATATTCTGCAGCAAGAGTATAAAATATAGGATTTTTCATTAGAAAATTGCTGAACAGTTGGTTTTAAAAATATGAAGAAGACAAGAGGTATATCCACACAGTTGACCCTGCTTTTAGTGCAGGATTGGACTAGATGACCTGCAGAGGTCCCTTGCAACCTGTATTAACCTATGATTCAAGTGAAATTTTTCAAGCTATATCAGTTCTGCATTCTCAGCATATTATCTCAGAAGAATAAAAAATTACTGTAAAAATTATGAATTACTGTAAAAAGAAATAAGCCTTTTGACAAAGGCAATAAAAAATACAAACAGAAAATTAGTTTTAACACACATCTTTTAACAAAAAATACTTTATGAGCTAGATGTTTTTTATCCAATTTCAAATGGAAAACAAGTCCACCACATTAAATAACACAGAAATCACATAATGCACATCTAAATCACGAAGCAGTTTCATTATGTCAGACATAGACTTGGATGCAACATGGAAGATTTTGTACAAAAGATATTGAAACAACTATGCTTTTTGTACCTATGAATAAGTGTTATCATCAGTGTAATTTCTTTCCATACATGAATTTTCACTGAACATGTAAGTGCAGCTAAGCTATCCATCTAGTGTGATTATCTGAGGGAAACACAAGATGTTAAGAACAACCATATTGGATTGAGCCAAAGATCCGTCTAATCCAGTATTTGCCTTCAATCAGAGCTAAGTGCATATAGGCAGGGGAAGGAAAGAAATAGCCTAAATATAGTTTTGAAATGACTGTCAGTATCTCATGATGTGAATCCCAAGCAACTGTTCAGATAATAATTTTTCTTTGAATTTAACAAAATAAATAGGACAAGGTGAGTAAAATTTGCCACAAAGACCTAGAAGGCTCCAGACCTCATCACTTTAAGGAAGGATTAATATTGGCAGTAAGGCTTCAGTAATGCTTTTGACACTTTGTCATATAACATACTCATAGAGAAGTTGTTGATGTATGGGCCAGATGAGCAGGGAGTAAGGTGGAGTGAAAACTGGCTGAACAGCCAGGCTCAGTGGGTGGGATCAGTGCACTAAGTCTCACAGGTGAACAGCCAGGAGCCTAAATTGCATCCACTCCTGTTCAACATCTTCATTCATAATCTGCATGATGGGGCAGAATGAATCCTTGGCAAGTTGCCATCCACATGGATATTGACAGGATGAAGAAACAGGCACACAGCAACTTGATGAAGTTCAGCAAGGAAAAGCTTCAAGTTCTACACATGGTAGAGGAACAAACTGGTAGAGGGCCCACTAGCTCAGAAGCAGCTTTACAGAGAAGGACTGGAAGTTCCTGATGGACATCAACTTGAACATGAGCCAACAACGTGCCCTTGTGGCAAAGAGGGTTGGTGATATCCCGGGTTGCATTCAGAGAAGCACTGCCAACGGGTCAAGGGATGCAAACAGAAAAGAAAAGCAAATAAAATCCCAGCAATACAAACAGTTGTCAGTCCAATCAAGTCAAAAAGAACTAAGACTTGCAAACCATGTATTATCCTTCTGTAAGTCCATATGGGGGGGCATTTGTAAACCTTATGGTATATATTAAAGCAGGAATTTCTAACCCTAGTGTTTTTGACATGAGCAGCTGTAATGTTAATACTCCAAAAGGCAGCAAAAGTCTTCTTCTGTGAGACACAAACATTTGGTAAAATACTTCACAAACATGGCAACAATAATTCAGTCTATTACAGTGCATCATAAATATACTATAGCAGTAGTCTAATCCTACCTTGCTGGTGGACACAAATCAAATTCTGTCACATAAACTGAGTTTATAACACTGAAATCTTTCATACTTTTCATATATAGATGAACCAAAATAATATCCTTCAGTTTCAATCCCTCTGAAGTCAAATTATCTGCAGGATTAAAAAAAAATAGCTGTTAAAGAAAGAATATTTTAAATGTGTGTTGAAAGACAGCATAGGGGTCCTGGTTTTGTTCAGCAAAACCAACTCGTAATAACCTGTTGTCTAAACATGACTGAGGATTTTGCATATACTACCTTTCCCCATTTAACACTTCCATTACATTTTCTCATGTTAGTTTTCCAAATATACAGAAGCAGAATACAAAATAAATTTTATCCACTCTAAGCAGTGGTGAATTCTTGCCCCATGAGAACACATCATGCATTCATGCATGTAGATATGTTGCAGCCCAAATTAATCATATCCATAAGTTTGATTATCTTGGGGGGCTTGGGGTGGGGTGCTCATACCATGACAGCTAGTAATCTACAAAGGATTTTGAATCACAAAAATACAGAACTGGAAGGGACAGTAGCCATCTTCAAGGAAAAGATCAAATATTTATATGCTATTCCAGAGGGATGCTTGTCTAAGCTGTTTTTAAAAACTCTCACTGCAATAATAATCTCTGCATAAACAAAGAATTATAAATGGCAAGACAGACAATAGGAAACAGAAGTGGCCACAGGAGAAATGAAAGAAAGATGAGAGCAGAGGAAAGTTCAAGCAGACAGCTAAAGGAGAGATACTGAGAAGCCAAGATCATCTGAATGTGTATGCATAGAATATTCCAGTCATAGTGCTCAGACAGAATGTATTACCCTTATATAGTCAACCACATAACAGTGGTTTCTAATAACATATAGAATATGATCAGGTGACACTCACCCTTACTTAAGCAGAACTGCCCCAAAAGGCTACACTGACTGAAGTATAGCTTTTTGCCTGTTTTTGGTTGGTTGGTGTTTGTTTTGTTGGGGTTTTTTTTGTTTGGTTTTTATTAAAGGGTTATCAGAATCCTTAGCTGATAGCCAAAAAATACAGTATCTAAACTGTCTACAGGAAGTAACATTTAAGAACTTTAGCCTATTTTAACATAATAAAAATCCAGTTTCCTTCGAGCTTATGAAACTTTGCCATTGTACAACTACACCAGAGCTGCTTTATATTACATAAAGCAAAGAAATCTTTGTCATCTTTCAATCATATCCAAAAAAAGAAGTTTAATGTGAGAGTTTAAGAAAGCAAATGTATAGACAGCAATACACTGCATTCCCTCCCATTCTTTGCTTCACAGAATTCCATCCATTCAACAGAACATTTCATAGCATCTAGTAATAAATTTCCATTTCCAAATCCTTTTGTCAGCACTCATTCACTTTAGAGGTGGTGAAATCAGTTAACCCAGCAAAGAGTTTAAAAGTACTTTGCTTATTCCATTCTCAGCACAGTGAAGCTGAACTGCTTCAGAGATTTGAAATGTGTTCATAAAAAGCCTTGTGCATATTTGCAGATTTAAGTCTCAGAAACAAATAGTTTTGTTTATCATAACCAAACCATAATTCATTCCGTTTCTACACCCACTTTCAAGAGGAGAATAACTAAAAGAAACGTGAGAACTGAAATTTTCTGCAAAGGATCAGAACACTACTATTTTGTTTTTTTCCTTGCCATCACACAGATATTGCAAATAATCTGCTGAAAACAATAGGCTACTGCACTAGTCAGACACAACCTTTTCTGGCAGATGCTAAGGCAAAATTACAAAATGTTTGTACAAGCAAATTCAAATATAATGAGGACAAAAAAAAAGACTGCACAACCCTCTTGATTCACTTTATAGATTATATGCAGATTTACACTAAAATCTATTGCCTTTTTCAATAAAAGTCTGATCATCTCCACTTTGCTGATTTCCAAACAATCAAAAACTAGCTTAATGACCTTCTACCAAGTATAACTTTAATTCTGAAAAAAAATAATTCTAGGGTTTCTTTATCATCCTATATTCAATCATGAATACGCAGCTGGACATGCACGAAAACAAGATATGATAGGACAGTATCTCATGCAAATTCATAAACAAGAATCCGAGTTTACTCATTTAGAGTTAAAATATTTCCATTTTTTGTGAATGAAAAGGAGCCTGTGCAAATATACTTTACTTAAACTTTAGAGTGAAAAAATACAAAACAAAAACATGAACATTTTCTTTTATACGTCAGAATCTTGTAAAGAAGCTGGATTTCATGACTCCCAAGATAGCAATTTTATCTTTACATTAGGAATATAAATGAGATCTACTGCTACTGACCTAATCCTAGATGCCAAAATGTATATCAGCTTTCTAGAAAACTTAATTTAAAATTATGGAAGCTACAAATGTGTTTTAGCAAGTAGACAGCATCTATAGCACATATACATACTCACACATATTGTATATTTCAAGAACATTATAAAGTGAGCAAATACAGTGGAAATAGTGTTTTTACAGTGACATGAACACTGCTCTGGCTTTCCAAGGTCTTCAAAGCCAGTCAAATTATGATATGTTAAATATTAAAGCTGGCAGTCTTGATATCAAAGGTTCCAGTCAAATTCAAAATGAGATGGCAAACGAACAACCACAACATACAAAGTTATAAAGCCACATGAAAATACAGATTCTTCCTTAAGACCATATTAAAAACATAATCAATGACAGCAGATAATGTATTAACTGAATAAAGCACCTCTGAGAGAAGAAAATGCTTCCCGTGCTGCATCTTGAGCATTTTTATCCTTTGATGGAAGGAAGTGGGCAGTGATACCTGAAAACCACTGGTAACCACTCAGGGATTTTCTTGAATTTTGAAATGTCTTAGCTATGGGAAATGAAGAAAAGAACTATGATTATAACAATGAAAGGTTTCAGATTAACCAAGGATACATTTTAAATTGTTAAAGGAACAAGAACTTCAACCAAAAAGAAGCCCACAAACTGTAAAAACATCTTCAAAAATATTTACAAACAGATACAGAGGAAAAGGTTCTGGTAGCAAAGCTCCCAAATCCTTCTCCAACACTGCCTTCACAAAATCTCCATGGAAGTAACACATTAGCTGAGAATTTCAGTCCTTTTTTTTCTCCTCCCTTCCATTTTTGATGATCTTTTACAGTTTCTTAACCTGTTTGATTACAGACTCGGCCCAAAATGTAACACTGAAAAGCTAAAATTTTCAAAAGTATCTAAGTGGCATAAAAATCTTTCAAACTTGTATACCAAAATTTTACTGGAAGTTAGCTTAACCTGGTTCTGATGATCTTTGCAAATGCGTAACCTGTTTAGACATTTTTAAAGCCCACAAGGCTCTTATCCATATTCAAGAAATAACAAAGATCTAAATCCTATTCAATACCCAAACACTGTTAGCAGTGAAACAAAGTTTTCAGGAAGTTTACCCATCTATGTATGTAGTGTAATAGAAATGTTGTGGTATTTCCAGGAGGAGGAGAGGGAAAGGAAGAGGGAGAGAAAGAAAGAAAGAAAGAAAGAAATAACTAAGTGCTACACTCCTATAAACCTTTAGCTTGAAATGTTTCAGTTCTACAGATCTATTGATTATTAGCAGAAAAATGCATTCTAGTAGGATTTCTTTTTCAGACTAATTACTATGGGTCAAGCACATTTTTTTCAGGAGTGCTTGTAGAGTAATTAGCATATTCCACCTGTAATGAAATTGTCAATCTTTAAGAGTCAATCTTTTTATCTATTTTTTTTTTTAAACTGTGCAAAACTCACTGAAATCCAAAGAGTTATGTTTCAAAGTCTTCCAGATGACTGGAATATTTTTCTGTGGTTCATACTCTTCTGATAAAGGGAGAATATCATCATCTGTGCAGCTTATCTCACAAGAACAGCTACTGACCACAAAAGTACCCGAGGATTCTTCCTGCTTGAGACAAACATTATAAAATAAGCAAGTAAACAGCATGCCAAGCAGTATGAAATCAGCACATTTTATCATTCAAATACATATTTAAGTTACAAAAAATACTACAGTCCATCATATCAGAGCAATTCACAAAAGAATAGCATTAGGATTTCCCATTAGATTGAAGAACTGGCAAAACATAATGTACTCCTGTTGACATATCAAATGGAAGAAAAATGCAGACTTAGTAACTGAGGACAGTAGACAGGAAAAACAATGAGACCCAAGAATAAATGCAGAATGTATACTATTATGAAGAAATGGTATCCCACAATTATATACAAGACAACTGTGTTTTCAAAAAAATAGTATAAACTAAGTTAACAAAGGAACAGAAGTACAAACATAATAATTTTCTAATTAACATTGCCATTAAATACTTGAAATAGAGCAGAGGATTAATAAGAAAGTTTTAAAACTTTTTGGAATAATGAATGAAGGCAGTCCATAAAAAAACAAACAAAAAAACAACCAAAAAAGTTTGTAAAAAAACAAACAAAATCTCTATTATCTTACAAAGACTATCCTTTCCATCAAATGCTTTTGTATGAGTTGACATAACAGAAAAATGCATTTTCCAAGATCCATACATTGAAGCAATTTCTTAACAAGGAAGGAAAACTATTTTTCCCAAATATTTTCTCAGGACCAGGGAAGAAAAACTGCCCACTATACCTTTTAAAGCAAAATACACAGGCACAGATCTTACTGACCAGTCTTCAACAATTCTGTGCTCATTTTGTGGGTTTTTTTGTTTCCTGTTTAATTTTAAAGCAATCAGAACTCTTATTCTCTCCCATCTGATTTTCCAATCAGAAACTCTGCCTAATCTGCATAGTGTTTTGACTTTTGGATCACTGGCTTGGGTAATACCACTTGTCTATCTAAAAGCAATATTAATTATGACAGAATTTACCTAGAAACCCTAATCAAACACCATTGCATTCTGTAATGCCAGATTATATCAACTAAATTTCTTCCCAAAGACTTCAAATTTCATGTAGCATCTAAACTATGCATTTTACTGCAGGCTTCTAAAATACTAAATTCACAAAAATTATATTAAATACAAATAAGGCAAGATAAAAAGTTGACAAAACATGAGACATTTCACAATCCTTAAATAGGGATTAGAAACTTCTGAATATTCCTTTAGCTGATAAATTCATGTTTCATGCAAAATGTTATTAAAAAAATATTAACATTATAAAATTAAGTAATTGTTATTGTATTTAATTTTATTAAATTTTTTTCTTTCCTGTGGAAAATAAGACATACCCTATTGCACCTTTAAATATTTCTCTTCATATTAATCACAGAAAAAAGCCAGAAAAATAAAGGGAGAAAACTATATTATGAATCAGAAATCTGTGGTAACTCTTACATCAATATTTGACTTCAGTGATATGAAAAAGGATCCATTTAAGTTAAAGGAGTGCATTTGGAAATTTTAAGGAAAGGCTAAATTACAAGATCATTATCTGTGAGAGGAAACTCAGTTCTGCTGACTCAAGAAGTGATCATGGGTAGTTTTATAAGCGTTGTAAACACTAAGTCTATTATCTATGAGGGGCTGATGTTCTTTGATTGGACTTCATATTATTCATTCCTCCAAGAAAGACATGAAAGTCAAGGCAATAGTCTACTTTACATTAATCAATTGTGCATCAGAGGTTAAAAGAAGTCAAGAAGATGTAACATAATAGCCCAGACAAAAACTGCAATTTAGCACAAATATGACACGCATTCCAACATTCCAACAGAGAAGCAGCCAGCAGCATCTGTACCATTTCCCACTCACTGAATTACACCTTTGACTACTGCCATCAGTGGGTGCATTTTGCCATTATCCAGAGGGATGCCTGACTGCTCCTAAGCCTTCAGTATGACTTAAAAAATAATGAATCAGGAACACAAATCTGTAATTGAAAAAGATCTTAAGATGGTGTAAGCTATGAGAACCAAGGAAATTAAATTATTTTAAAAGTCTCTCTATTTTTTTTTATCTACAAGATAACACTTCATGGAGAAATACAGATGTTATAGCAGCATCACACGCTAGAAGTGCAATTTGCTTTTTGCAAATTGTTGTTTTACTAAATGAGCTACTTTCACCGAGTAACTTGTAGCATCCACCGTGAAACATTTGATTTGCATTGTAGCACAGGCATTCAGGGGAGTTCTAATGTAACACATGCAGAGTTTGCACCTCTTGGTCCTACTCCCCAGTAAGCACACACAGACATGGTGATGTGAATGATGCCACTACACTGCTGCTTTGGGTTTTGTTTTTACATCACCTGGATTTTAACTTCACTACACTATGCCATAAAAATCTATCAGAAAGAAAGAAAAAAAAAAGTTAACTGAAAAGGAAAAATTCCAGCTTGCCAGTTTTTTACTCATTTTTATTAAGCTTTGTATAATCACCTTTGAATAGATCTGTGTCTTCAGTAGATCAAATGTCTTCTGAGGCTGCTGTTAAAGATCTGTAACTTCTCTTTATTCCCTAACTTGGAGGACCAAATTTATATTGCAAGTGAACATGATAAGAGCACCTATTCAACTTTTATGCCACCAGTTAAAATGCTTTCATCTACATTTCTAAACATGACTTCTACAAGACATGTTTCATAAAAAAAATGGGTATGGAGTGAGCCTCACAGACTCTATCACAACTGGTTTGATATAACAGAGACCTCCCCTGTATCTCTGTAATTTGTTAATGTTACAAATATGTCAAACTGATGCCACGTGAAATTCTCATATCATCTACAGTCACGTCCCTTTTTCCTTAGTAACACTATATTTAACAAATAATTTAGCTTCTATCAATATTTCTTCACAAAGATAAATATACATCTGTATTTCCACACATACATAAAACCCGTGTCAGTTGCAAAATTTTTGAAAATTATTGTGAAATATCAAAAATCTCTTATAAGATGCAAAGTCTGTAAAAAAATTAGGGATGTCTGTTGGTTTCAATGCCTATGATACACCACAATGACTGATTCAAGGCTCCAAAAACATTGGCAATCAATCACTTCCCACAGCAGCACAGGTGCAGGCTACAGCAGAAGTATTAGGTGTGGAACCTGGCACTCGGGGAACAACAGGCTCAATGCCAGCCTAAGCAGAGCTGCCATACTGTGTACAGTGGCTCTATTTAAATCAATACAAATGTTGGTCTTCCATTCCTCTCAACAGAGGAAGTAATCTAAGAAGCTAAAACTTATAGACTGCCACAGAGTAACTTTCACTGAATAATATTCTCATGACTTTAAAAAGAAAAAAATCGAGCTTGCTGTAATGACATTTTAATTAAATCTTACAGAACCTATTTTATCGCATAACATTTTCATGTTACTTCACAGAAGCAATATATTTTCCCATTTGTTACACAGTTTCTCCCACACCCACTGTACATTGTGATACCAACCTAATTTTGGATCAGAGCCTGCATGCATGCATACACTTAACTATATTCACATAACTCATGTCATTGATGCAAGTGCGCTCAGAATGAAGTTAAGCAAATGCACGAGTGTTCCAAGATCCAAATTCTCCTGTTGAAAAAGCCTTGGAGCTAGGACTTTGACTGATATAGCTGAAATTCCATGCAGTGGTCTTTTATGAAAACAACAGATTGTCTTTTTAAAAAGCTTACATTCTCTGCTACAGAAACTGGTATAAAAACCTATCACAACACAATTCTAAAACTGATAACTCTCCCACTGAGCAGCAATGAGAATACAGTGAAGCAGAGAGATCAGAAGACAAAAGGTTATCATAATCTCCTTATTCTTTGTGATGTACCTTGATAACAGAACTCCTTGAAATAAATATAATGAGAGAGGTCACATGTATCTTGCATTATTTTAAGTACAATATACAGAATCATAGGAAAGAAAGTCCTTTACTCCAAAATTCTTTCAAATAAAGTATCTTCATTATGAAAAGAGAACTAAAAATTATCTTTCCTCAGAGAACTGGACTGAATCTGCAATCAAATAGAGTAGAAAAGAAAATCCTTTATTTTTTATCTTAGTGTTTGAAATAAATTAGAGCACAATAAATGTTTTGAGGTATTTGTTAGCAAGTTTTGAGAACAAAACTACAAGGGTTATCTATATTCTTATGATGCAGAAGGGAAACTAAAGGTTGCCTAGGAGAAGTATTGTTCAATGATGATGAAGTATTCAAAAAATGCTACCCACAATGCCACCAACAAAACATGTTTGAAACTTGAAATACCTTCCTATTTCCCCTGACATCACTGACAAAGTGTAAATCTACTGCTGATGTTCTAAATGTAGATTAACTAAAATAATTAACGAGAAACTGGACAGAAATAGGCTACAATGTTAAATCATATATAACCTATAGAATTATGTGCCTTTAGTACATGTGGTACACAAATACCTCCTGAAAACCTTTTCAAAATTAACAACTGTACAAGTTACAGAACTCTCTCTACAAGTGTTTTTAAAATCTTCTCCCAAATAACCTGTACAATAGATCCCGTGCCATTTAGCAGGGGCAAACTGCTTGCACTTGGGACACATGTTCCAGGTACAAGGCCAAGGTCTTTTGCATACAGGAAAACACAAAGTCAGTTTATAACAGGGAATATAATGCAACCGTCTATTATAAGAAAAAGCAGCAGCAGGCAGGATTCCTGTATCTCTTATAGGCAAACGGGCTCCTTTCTTCTGTAACGTGTGGAAAGAAAATTGCATGATTCCCTCTAGTTCTGGACTATTCAGACTTAAGGGGCTGCAGTTTCCCACGTTGTATTGTTTGATATGTGTGTGCTCCTACCCGCTGGAACTCGGAAACAAAGTACTCATTATTAAATGCAGGGAAGAGAACAGCTAGCATGTTCACTACTGTCATCAGATGTTCCCATCAGCAGAAGTTCAACAGCTTTAATTTCTGTTTCTGATCTTTGCAAAGGCAACACAATAAAGTAAAATAATACAGAAAATAAAAGCAAGTTCACCGTGCTGACAAAGTAAAAAAAAAGAGTTTCACAGTTGTATTTTTCCTAATTGAAAATATTCAGAATTTAATTTTTATTGAGTATAAGGCAAATACACCTAATTCAAAGATTCTAGAATATGCTTCAGAAATTGTCTCCCATTAAAAAAAAAATCCTACGTTTTAAGTGTATGAGGTGATGATCTTGGTAAAGTAAAATATTGAGAAAACTAGGTATCTATATTATAGTGGTGACCTTGTTTTTTACCCTGAAGTAAATGAGTCATACCCAAATTTTAAGCATTAGTGTTTTATTACCATTATTATTTATTCTTAATGCATTTTTGTAAAATGCCTACAAAATTGTTTATCAAGTCTTTAATAGTTTTAATATTAAAATATAGTATTTATTTATCTCTTTAGCCTTTTCTGCATGGCTATTTATGAAAAGAAAGTGTGTGCATTTAAAAAAAGCTTCAATTATTATGCAAAAAACATCTTGAAGTTGCACAGAAATATATTAAACCAGAACAGTGAGTACAATGTTATGTTCCCCTAGGCACAAGGGCTCATTTTGCTGCCAGAAACAATCTAAACCAAATTTCTAGGCAGGCTTTGTAGTCAAACATGAAGAGATTTAACTAAAGAAAATGTGTTATAGAGGAGGAAAGACATAAGAGACCAAGGTGCACTAGTTATAATTGCAAAATAATTTTAAAAGTAAATTCAAAGAATGTAAAATTAACACCTGTGGCAAATAACAAAGACAAAATTAATATACAGTTCAGTTAAAAATATGTTTATCTCACAGCAGAAATTATAACAAAACTGATGTCATAATTCTTATTAGAATTACACTTCACTGTGGAGTCTATTAATATTTTCTACAAAGTGCTTACCAAAGTGGCTACTTTTATACATTGTTCATAATGGTGCATTATTTTTCCCAATTTTCAGTAATCCCTTGAAAGCCTCTAACTAAAATTAGTTCTCCTTCTGAAGCAGTTTTTTTCCTGCACTACTTTATTATTATAGGATTGGCTGTTAAGTGCTGAATACTAACTGATACTTAAATTTTCCCACAGGCTTATAAGCACCAAATAGTGAGCAAGAGTACAATACTACAGGCATATCAATCTTGAAGGCATGCCTTTATTATTATGCAGTTAAATGATGCTAACAGTTTTGGTCTGAAAGACTGACTGATTCTCCATATTTATAACTTCTCAAAAACTTAGCCTATTTTATCATGACATAAAATAATCCATAGCCAAAAGACATTAATGCTTTTCCTTATGAGACAACCACTGCAAAAATTAGACTATTTTCCTTTTAAATAAACATTAGTTTATATACCAAAACCCAGGGCAAGCTGCTGCAAACCTTAACCCTTGCAAAGTGTGACAGGATTTTCTACAAGAGATTGGAAATACGATTTACTACAACACTGCCTGAAACTATGAGACTTTAACCAAATCTAAAACATCTACATAAGAAGGTGAAAAGAGCTACTGAACAGATAAAAGTAAAATCTTGATTCTTATATCAAATGTTATGCATTTTAATATGATTTTTCCCCTGATTTATGTAAAGCTTTGTGGTTTTCATTTTCCCTAGCCTGTCACATTGTAGTGATGTATGGTACATTTTAGCATCAAATTTGCCATGAGCAATAAAGTGAGTGCCCCCAAAGAAATATCAATATATTATCAGTCTTCCCCACCATGCCACATTCCCAAATTTTCCTTTATTCAGCCTATTTGGGTTTGCTTCACATAGTTAATATCCTTTCCACAGTTTTCCACACAAATATTTAATGTTTTACTTTTGAAAGAAATCCAAAACTAGAAACTGACAGCATGAAATACAATTTACTTTCCAAGGTGAAATGAGGCCATCATGGAAGAAAAACACTGATGTATTTTTTCTGTTTGAAACAATAAAATAAAAAAAAAAAAAGAAAAAAGGAGAGGGAAAAGGGGAAGGCATGATCTTGTGAAAGACATGCAGGAAATGTTGCTGAAGAGACATAAAATTTGAAATACCAATAGAATAATGTTCTGTAACAATTTCTTCACTTCTATCATCAAAGTGCAGAAAGAGGAAGAGCTATAAAAAGATGACTGCAACAATAGAAGAAAGATCATGATACACTCTCTTCAACAAAATACTAATACTTTTAGAGGTTCAGGAAGAAAAAAAATCATTTTAGCTGTAAAACAATAAAATGAAAAACAGAAAAGTGATGACAAATAGAAAGAAAAATATTGTCTGTTTTGACCTTAGTTCTGCTCACATGGAAGTATGCAACATTTAAACCAATCAGAGTTCCTATTCCTGTTCTGCTCTTTCTACAGAATAAGTTAATAGAATTAATTCCAGTGAACTAATAATGATTAGTTTAAAATTTTTGACCAATATAATCTTCACATGATTAGAAGTCATTCATTTGATGTATTTTTCATGTGGAAAAAAATAAACCCAGAACATTCAAAACTCAAGCACTTACAGGTTAGAAAGCTTTTAAATTATCCACTTTACAATTAAAGCATCAAAAAGAGATGCCATCTCCCCATAAATCAATACTGTTCGTACAGTTTCCTAATACAGGTTGCATAGGTTGTACAAGTGCTTGACTGAACCACAATGACTGAGCAACATGGGGTTTCAAGACGAAAAATGACACACAAATACACTACCTCCACTCATGCACTTGACACAAGTGTGTTTGGTCTTTCCCTAAGAGTAAGTTCTGAAATTCAGCTAAATATGTACATTATTATTTGAATGTAACACCTACATGAGAATATGATGGTTCACTCCAAATTGTGACAAAACAACACAACTAGAAGGCATGCATATAGCTTTAAAGGAAAACAACATTTGCAGCCTACTTGCCTTATTCTCCAGGTGTAGTTTTAAAAAATGAAGGTAGGCCACAGGTGCAAATGCATCAGCCGAATGCATGACCACCTTTGCTGAATCTCTGAAATACAAAATTTTTATCATCAAACACTATAATACATAATTTTATATAGAGACAACTCTTAGTCACTGTATAACACAAAATCTCAGGCAACTCATTGAAAATATATTAATTTCTTATCAATATTTTCATATAAATTAAGAAAAAGTAATTTGTTATATAAAATCATCTTGGTAAACAACACATTACCTTCAAGAATTTTCAGTTTTCAAAAGGAATAAAAAACTTCCTGTGTGAGCCGGCACAGGAGATACAGCAACAACCATAAAACCACAGATGAAATGCAGAGTCAGCTTGTTTTCGTCACCTTGCCATCTGGGATCCATGAAGCAGCATTTAGGCAGGGGCACAAAAAGAACAGAGGTACTGCAGAGACTTGGTCCATGCTAGAGCATCACCAAACCTGCAGGTCTCGCCTGTATCTCAGGGATTTGCAAAGGCACAATATCCACTGTGCTTTGATCTTTCCCACAGCTAGGCAGGAATCTCAAGTGTGTGCCCCATAGTCTATCACAGGCCCATGTTATCTAAACACAGATGCTCTACTCATCCAACACATGAGGCCAAAATTACTATGATACATATGTTTTTGACACCCCAGCTGCAAGTCAATTGCACGTATTTACAAACCTCCTTGCCAATCTTGCACTATTTTCCCACACTTCCAGACCAATATTAAGAGAATTAGTTACCTGTAGTCTTTGAAAGTATAAACTACATTATGTTTTAGATCACAGAGACTAATACATAAACTAATCTTTAAATTTCATCAACAGGAGATTTTTCAAAAGTCCATTGTTTTGATTAATTCTTCAGGGATTAGATTTTGAAGTTATTAACAACATACAGTATTGCACACTGAGAAATTGACTGATCCAGCCATCTTGCATCTGATAGTGAAGACTACTAGACACAACTTTTTAATGCCAAATGTGTTGGTAACAATGTTAAACTTCCTGTGTGCTGATTCAAATTAGTTAATTTTAGTTTTCATTTTTACAGACACAATCTGTCACACTTTGAATCACAAGAGGCAGTATCTGTTATATCCATCTGCACGGTTTTACTACTTAAGAAAAAGGTACCTCTAAGAAACAAACATCAGAAGGTGAGAAACTCAAGGAAAACATAAGAGAAATTCAGATGCAGTACAAGAAAATCTGAAAATTGTTGAAAGCAAGGTTAAGGACACACAGTTTTCCAAAAACCATGGTGCCCTTTGTACCTTCAAAGTGTTCCAAGAGATAATATAGATAGATTTATAGTAATATCACATAAAACCAATGCAAACTCAAAGCAGTTGAAGCTTTGGCCAGATCCCAGTTCCTCAACAAAAGTGTAAAATTAACAGAAATATCCGTTCTATAAAATGTGGTTTGGGATTTAAAAGTAACAAAATGTCATACAATAATGATAAATAACTTTAGCATAACAAGAACCATTTTAAGCAAACTTTTAAAGTATTTTGATATAAACAGGCCTCAGTTTCATTATTGAGAGTAATTATCAAGATTCTTTATGATTAAAATATTGTTTATATTTAAGATATATGATACTTCATACATAGTTCCTTGAGATTAAAATAATTCTTTCCAAATGACAATGGTGTCTTCTAATTCTAACAGAAATAGGTAGGAAAAAAAATATGTGGAAAGCAGAATAGTTCTGTTTATGTCCAATTAGTCTCCAATTAAAAAAAACTAATAAAGTCCTGAATTTGACATGTCATATACAGCTTGGGAAATAGTAAAAAAACCCCAACCAACTCAAAACACAGAAAACCAGAGATTTAAAATGAAAAACAGTGGTTTGAGAGGCCCCAATAAATTATTTAAGGCCATTTCACATTAAAAGCTTGAATTTTGTGTAGGAACTTGACTATCTAAGATGATTCATTTTTGATTGTAATGAAAACACAGGAATTTTGCTAATGAAATTTTCAGAAGACTGAAATAAATGAAGGATAGTTGAAAAACATTCAGCTATTTATTTTGAAATCAAAATCATTTGATCTCTCAAGACTTCTTGAAGATCTAGAAAGCATCCAATCATTTTAAAACACTGTAACACTTTCTCAGGACAAATACATCAAGTCAGAACAAGACTGAGAGTACCATCAATGCTTCTCAGAACATGACTATTTTTTCATGTTTACAGAAATTAAAATTTTGTAATTTTGCTTTTAACTCCAAACCTAGAATTCCAAGCCTAAACACAGAGCTAATATAAGGTATACAAAGGAAAATGGTATTTCCCAAATATTCAAATGTGACAGTTTACTCTCCAAAAGATCAAACTATTCTGCGCTCCATAAACAAACAGGCCTTTATCACAAGAGTAGATATTGGATAGTATTCATATAGATGAGAAACAGATCTCTAAAATTACAAGAAATGTTGATCAATTGTACTTTAAATATCAGCATAAGAAGGACAGGAAATGCTTGGTACATTTCAAGTACTGAGAGTACGAAAGCTGACAACTAGATTACAATAGGCTACCTGAAAAAAACAGATAAACCCAAATCTGACTATTGTTTAATATTTTGGTTGGAAGATTTTGCTTTCACTACTAGATAATGTTTATTTTCAAATATATGTTCCACTCAATCTGTCATGCTTCCTTTGTGAGGCACATTTTTTAATGAAGACAGAGAAGAATGGCAAGAATTCAACTTAACATTCAGAAGCAAAATTCATCATACAGCCTTACATTAAAGAGATTCCCATTTCTCCATAGTAAGTAACATTCAAGGTTGTATTTTATTTTTTCCTGTGCCAGCATATTTCCTTATTTTGCAAGGATATACTGGAGAAACATATTTTGCCAAGCTTAAGAGGGCAAAAAGTCATGGACCTGCAAGTAGTGTTATAAATTAAAGACATACTTGATTTTCTCCAGTTGTTTTAGGTTTACGTGGCAAAGTTTTGGTGGCAGGTGTTAGTGCTCAGAGGTGCTCTCTATGACAAGGTACCAAGGGATGCTGAGCTATCATCAACACTGGTGGTGTCTCAGTGATAACCTATTTTAAAACTACGCTGCAAGCAGAGTGAGAAAAACATGGTAGAGACAGTCCTGCAGACACCAAGGTCAGTGAAGAAGGAGTGAGTGAAGGTGCTTCAAACGCCAGAACAGATTCTAGGTAGCCTGTGTAAAAGACCATGGTGAAGCAGGTTGCTCCCCTGCAGGCCAGGAAGAACCACACCAGAGCAGATACACACACTGAAAACCCACACAGAAGCAGTTTCTTGGACAGGATGGAGTCCCATGGAAGACCCCTGAGAAGCAGCTTGTTCCTGAAGGACCATACCCCATGGAAAGCACATGCACTGGAGCAGTTCTTCAAGAAAAACTTCACAACTTGCCTGGTGGGAAGGACACACATTGTAACAGTTTATGATGGAGCCATGGAAAAGACCTAGGCTGGAGAAGGGGAAAAACGTGAAGAGAGGGGGGCAGCAAAGACACAGAGTTACAAACTAACCAGTTTCATTCTCCACCTCCTTGCACTGCTCACTGGGGAGGATGTACAAAAGTGAGGAATGAGGAAGAGAAGTTAAGCCTGGGAAAAACAAGGTGAGGAAAGAAGGTGTATTTACTTCCCACTACTCTACTTTGTTGGTTTTTTTAAAATTAAATTTATCAATAAAATAAATTAATTTTCCCCAAAATTGAATGTGGTTTTCCATGACAGTAATTGGTAAGCCATCACATTGCTCTCTTCTTCACCTACAAATCTTTTCATCTTATTTTCTCTCCCTGTCTTCCTAGAGAGGGAGAGTGAGAGTGAGAGCAGCTTGGTGGGAACCTGGCAGCCAGCAAAGGTTAATCCATCATTCCTGTTCTGAACGTGGAAGTATTGTTCAGTGTCTTCCTCAGAAACTTTTAACTCAGGAGATGTTTTGCAGTTGTTCAGGAATTTAGGGATCTTGAAAATCTCAGGTTTTAACCTCTAAGCTGTAATGCTTACAACTCAATTTAAGCTTTAAAAATTGTATCAGGATGTAGTCCTGCTTTAGGAATGGTATTCCCTAATTCAGTGCCCCCACTGAGACTCTCCAAAACCACACACTTCTCTCTTTCACTGCCCCCTGCCCCTATTTTCCCCACCCCATGTGGTGGGATGGACTTGAGGACTGGAGGCACAAAAGGCCAAGATCATGAGTTCAGACAAGAACAACTTACTGGTAGCAGCAGTGAGATAAGAAAATAAACAATAACAGCACAATATTAAAAACAAAATAATATAAAATCAAGTGATTTATGTTCAAAAATGCTCATTGAGAACCCTGCTACAATGAACAATACAGATGGCTCCCCCTCTGCCACATTTTTTCAACTGGAAGGAATACTTTTCTCTGAGAGAGAGAGAGAGAGAAAGAGAGAGAGAGTCCCTGAGTCCCTTTCCCCCAACCCTGGCAATGAGTGAGGTCACATCAAATAACATTAAGGTCCTTCCTTGGCTAGGCCACCTCCCAGCTATTGCAAAAATCCAAACTTAGCCTAGCTGAAACCAGGAGAGGTGAATACCTGAACCATGTATATCTAAACGTTTGGAAACTTTGCTAGCAGAGTTAACATGATTACAAAGTCTGTTTAGATTCAGCATATATGAAAAGCAATAATAAAAAGTAGAAAAAAAATTAATAACTTATTTAAAGAAGAAACTACAAAATATTTTTCTTGTGAAGTTCATACAGTAACAGATTCCACATGCATGATCCCTCAAAGAGCATGTCTTTATGACATGAATAGTGTAAGAGATAAGCAGGACTAATCAAGCTAGAGACACACAATGCCAGTGTAGTTATTCAGTTTCCATTACAGAAATGCATATTTAAAACTTGTTGAATAACTGTTGAAAAGTCCACTGTGCCATATAATTATTATTAAATACTCACTGATTTAAATATTTGTCTTTTATGTATTTTTTGTGCTTTTATTTTTAACTTTTATTGTTTGGAGTATCACCAAGAGGCAGACCACCTCTGCTTCATCTTTTCCTAGTAATATAAACTGTCTTTATATCACTCATAGCCAGATATACATTTATAATATAATATATTCCTACTTAAACTGCACTCTGATTGATCCTAAACCAAAGGCATAATCAATCAGTATTTCAGTGGACATCTGCCAGATTAGCCACCAATGCTTAAACCACTTTGTCTATTGATCTTCTCCCAGATGCCATGCAATGAAATGGAGCTAACAGTTCTTGGTTCTCTGTTCCTTACACAGACAGATCCCAGTCTTACAGAAAAGTGAAACAAATGGACCTGTACCATGAAAGCTTTAATTGTGTCTATATACTCCATAATCTGGACCTGCACTAAGATGACTGAGAATCAATCACCAATACATGATTACTGATCTGTTTGCTTGCTTCAGAAAAAGAACAGCAGTCAAAAGTACTTTACTTGGAGCAAGCAGAGCTAGGTACTTAACAGGCTAATAACAAACAAGACACAAATATTTTCCACAGCTCACTACACATATTTTAGCAATTAACATCAAAGGAATAAACTATTCAGAGTAATTGAGATGGATTCATACAAAGCTTCTATTTAAAATATCCTCTAGTAACTGAAGAAAAGTGTTTATAGTTATCATTCTAAGCTAGTAAACTTACACACACACATATACACAGTTAATGGAATCCACAGGCTACTGATGTGGCACTTTATCAAATTTAGCTGTAATGAAAGATAAATATTACAGGCAATTCACACTTCATGAAAGGATAAAAGTGTCAGTGTATAGGTACCAGTTTTACTGCAGGCCATAATCAGCAAGTAAACGAAAGTGCAAATGTCTAAAAAGTTTATAGCCCTCTATGAACGCCTCATCGTGTCAGGTATTGATTTAGGTTTCCAGAGGACTTTGCCGGTGCTAAACAATGTGAGTGTCTGTGAACTTAAAGAACATGTTTTACCTCTACAAATGCCATGTGTTACTTCTTACCACCTCTAGTTGTCTCAAACTAAATTTTAAGACGCTCCCATTGCTTTAATATAAGGAAATAGAATAAATTGTTCCTTACACAACTATTTTCTTCTTAAACAGAGGGCAGTCCAGAGTGAATGTTTCATATTCTCCTCCTTCTCCACAAATATGGACTCCATATTTCTCAGAGAGCTATCACAAAAGAGAAATTGAAACATGTAAGCGTTACACTAAAGAAGTTTATTAAACATATATTGCTGAATATCTCAAAAACAGTACATACTCGCTGCTGGCTGGGGTTAAACCACAACATGTATTTTCTAAAAGACTACATATTACAAGCCTGGAAAAATCCAATCATACAGTCAGGCCTTGATTTCTTTGTATGCCTACTACAGTGATTAAAAATTACCAGTGTGTTATATTTTAAGTAGAACTGGCACAGTAATATTTAGATGAACAAATTGATTCCTAGTTCTTTCTCAGTGGCCATGAAAGGTTGTTCAGACTTTCATACTTGTCTTTCTTTAGCATATCTATTTCACCTGTAGGAGAAACTTTTACTGTGCGTCAACACAAGAAGTAGCACTTCACACAGAAGTATACAATAAACACATTTTTTTGACAACAGATTCAGAAACTGCATTCTATGTTTTGGTAAATATTCTTTCCATAAAAAATCTAACAAAACAAATGAGAATTTTCTAAGTCAGAAGCAAAAACTTAAAAAAAGATCTAAAGAGAAGCATGTTGTTTCTTTTATAAATTGCACTTAATATACTTTCTAAAACAACATATAGTTATGAATATTCCTGAACATCTGGATACCTCACTTAAACATATAACTAGATAAACTGAAACATTCAAAATAGGCGACATGACTATCTTAATTCCTGCTTTACAAAGGAGCAGCTGTGGAGCATGAACCAAAGTTCTTTTGTGGGAGTAAGGAGTGCATTACATGCTAAGTAGCTCACTGTGCCACTGTTTCAATGTACTGTATTGATAGATAGTAATCAAGCAGCAGATCTGAGCATGGGGACACCCTCTCCTTGTCTGCAGGAGAAATTCATATCCTCAGCAGCAGATTAGATCAGCTTCCAAAGTGTCACTGTTACAGTGATTCAAGCAAAGACCTGTCCAAGTTAACATTAAACAAACACCAACATTTTGCTTTAAGAGACTCATAAGAACTTGAACTGTAGTCCTCAACTCCATTGCAAACACCAACACTACTTTTGGAAATACTTATTTAACCCCTTTATGCCTTTACATAGAGGAACAGAAGCCCATCCATGATGCTTCTGCAGTTGAAGCAGAAATACAGTTTTCTAGAATATCAGAGGCCTAGAAAGTCTATCTGGAGGCTAGAAGATAATTCCAAATCTGGTGTTTCTTTTGAGGCAAACAAGACTGGGTTATTTATACATCATAGATTACATTTTTACATTGTTACCAGAATATTTGTGTAACAAGTTTATTACACATATTCAAATGATATTGTATTTTTATTGTTGAAGCTGAACATAGTTCATGTTACTTTTCAGTTCTCTCTCAAAGCTTTTTATTTAAAAACTTCTAAGAGTGTTTATAACTTCAGTTACTTAAACCAAATGCCTGAATCATCTTCAGCAGTTACTCTATAGAAAAGGAAAATGCTCTTAGAAAACAATAACTCAGTAGTTCCCTATGTGAATATTTGGTTGTCTGGTGATGTAAAATCTTAATCTCTTTAGGAACATATATGAAACATTTTTTAAGTATCTTGTTATGAGAGTTATTTTTCATTTTTCCTTTCACATTTTCTTTCAAAGAAAAGGAGCAAAAGAGAACCTTTAATCAAGGACTCATTGAAAAATTACACTCCTGACATAAAAAGAACTCCATCTGTCAACAATGGCAACAAGGTTTCTATAGGACAAATACATCAGGAATAATTAATGTTGATGCAACAAGAATGGACAACCTACAAAACAGTTAGTCAAAACCTTTTATTCTTACTCTATTTGAAAAACAAACAAACAAACAAACAACCCTTAATAAAGCTATTAAAAAATTGAAAGAGAAAACCAGGAAAGATCTAACTGTAACCTTTCCACAGTGAATACATGGAGTGACTGTTTACAAGTCACTTTCAAAATCGGTAGCTCTGTGTGTAAACAGTATCTAGAACAATTCTTGGCAATTAACATTGAATACTCAGAAGATGTAATACTATTTCCTGTCTTTGTTGTGAGAAGTTCTCATTTTCAATGTCACTGGCTTCAACATCATTCTTGACACCAATTACACAAGGTGCTAAAGGGCCTTCAGTTCTCACAAATGTCAAAAGGACCAAAATATATTTAGCAGCTCATAGAACAGATCCTTAACATTCATTTAACAAAGTCAGCAATATTTTTTAAATGTCATCAACAGCATGAGAATTTTGCCTATCAATCATTTAGAATATTAACATTATTGGAAGACTGATTATTTGGGTTTGGAAATTGGATGCTACAATAATAATAATAATAATAATAATAACAGCATAGACTACATTTTATGACTGCCAAATCTGCCTTCTAGTTGAGATGAGACAGAAAACTGAAAATTTACAAATCAAACATAACTAATTACAAGTAATGCAAGTCCACTTCAAACTGCAAAATAAATCTATGATGAAACCATCTTCTAGACTACACGAAGTTTATCTTCAGTACACAATGAGATATTAACAAGTACAGTGAGTACATATAAATGAGACACATATAAATGACCAGTCCAAACATTACCTGAAGAACTGTCTCTTCCTATCTTGGGAATGAAACACATGGATTAAAGCTTCCTTCTTTAACTTTCATAATCAAAGATAAATATTTGAATCCAAGTCCTTCCTTTTTCAAGTAAAGACTTTGTTCCCAGACAGAAATTGTAAGACATCAACTCTCATATTTACAGAAATGGTCTTTACATCAAGATATTCTCATCAACTTTTGAAGCAAACATACAAATAAACATTTTGCTATTGCCTACTGGCAAAGCCAGAATTACAGACAAATATAACCATAATGTCCATTTGCCATTCTATTAACAAATTCAAAGGTGAGTGGGGTCACAACCTGAGACATAAGTTGACAGAAAATTCTTTAGTGTAGAAAGCGGAGATTCCTATTACAGAGAAAACATTGGGACATTAAAGCAATTTAATGATTTAGCAATTATCTAGCAACCACTCCCCAGAAATTAACCAAAGACTTATTAATTAGAAAAATTCAATAATTCAAAAACTTTCCTTTCTGCAATGCCCATGTCCTGAACAAGTAATATTCACCCCTGCTAAAAGTATGGGTGGCAGATCATCATTGCACTCCTAAGCTCAACATTCTGTATGTAATGTGAAAAAAATTGCAAAAAGTTTTTCCCACTCACTAGTCCTACATTTTTCTGCTGCTACTGCAGAAAAAACACCTCATCTTTATGTCAGTAATTACTATAATTTCTTGGTACATATAAATGAATGTAAATCAGAAGACTGAAAATTTAGTTGATAATATATTTTTGAAGTCAAATAACTGAGTGGAGGAAATCAGGGCTGGGTTTATTTGTTGTGGATTTTTTCTAATCAATACTCTTATAATGCCCCAACCTGAGATTTTTTTCCTAAAAACTAGTTCATGTTTATTTCTTTTATGTCCAAAAGACAAATTCTAAAAGGTGCATAATAGTAATACAAGTTAATTTTGGTCTCATTGACTGCTCCTCAAGATAAATGTTTAGTACCAAAAAAACCCAAAAGAGTAAGAAGTGAGTTCTATTTCCAGATCTGTAGCACCAGAGAAGTTGAACTTCGTGAATACATGCTAAAAGTAAAAGATACTCCCAGCAAATCCCAAATTACTCAACAAATACAATATTTTGTGGCTCTTTATCAAAGACATTGGCATTTTTCTGGGCACTGAAATCATTCAGATATAAAGTGATTTTCAACAAAATTGAAGAACATAGATAACATTACTTAATTAATTCCAAACAGAACTGCAAAAATTCTCATAAGCTTGCACATCACACTAGGAAAAATGCTGTCATTAAATATCCTGCACCTAGCTGAATAAACAACTATGGTAAAGTAACATCAGATGTCAACACAGAACTCAAAAAACAAAAGAGGAAAAAACCATATTAGCAAAAAAAAACCAACAAGTAAAACAAAATTACTGCAACACTTAAAGTTATTGGTTAGATAATTGAATACAAATCAAAGATCACAGGTATATAAATCCATGGCAGTTTTGGACACGTGCAGTGTTAAACATTAAATTATTATGGTGTTTTATATGGTATGGTCAGAATATTTAATTTTATCTCTCCTTACTGGAAACTGTGAACTCCTTGTTTTCACATTCTGTCTGCCAGAATTTCTGATGCTGAAGACTTGCAAAAGAGTATTTTTCACATCATAAGTCTTTTTCTTCAGTTTATAGTTAATGATTTGGTTTTATTAGGCCTTAAAGCCAGCTAAGTAAAAAAAATTTATTTGTACTGGCTTTGACTTTCATAGCATGCATATGCACAAGCAACAGCCAAATGAACAAATAATCAGTTGTGCAGTCTTCCCTACAATGGCCTGACAAGCATTCCAAGCAGTGTCAGAATGCCCCATTTGTACACTTTAGGCTAGGCAGTGATTGCTCTGTTGTTGTAGCAATAAAAGATAAAACCTTTAAGTGTGGGTTTTGAGAAGTGTTAAACCGTGACAGTAATAATTTCAGTAACTCAGTAAGTGAAACTGAGTAAGTAAGAATTACTTTAATTAAGACATCAAACACGATGATGAATATATGTAATTCACAAAAAATACCTGGCACTTTTGGATTTCATAGTTTATTATTTTCTTTTAAAAATGAATGATGATGAAATCAAATGCAGAAGAATACTTCTTATGAGAACAATTAAAATTGCAATACTTGCTGCTACAGTTTTAAAGAAATCAAGACTGCTGATTCAACTGAGGTTAGTAGTTACCCAGCTGCAACCCCACTGAGGCTGTAACCTGAATTTTGATTACAGAAGCTTTCTGTGAATGCAAAATGTTGAGATGATTTAAAGAAATAAGTGAGACAAGTCTTTCAAAAAAAGATAATGAATGGCATTGTATACCAACTGGTTTACATAGCAGAGGGCCAGGGAAGAGGAAGGGAAGATTTCTGGGCAGATTCTCCAGGTCTGAAGCAACAGGCTTCAAGAACAGACCAACAGCATCTTTTCAAGTAAGGGTATTTGAATGCAATGGACCTTAATTATTCCTTTCCAGCTTTTCCAAGTAGCATTTACCTATCTTCTCCTTTCCATGTAGATTACTGAAAAAATGTAATTAAGATTTAGGATATAATTGCTATGTAACTCTATCTTTCAGTAGCAAAGAGAGTTTTAAATTCTGGTTACTTTTTCTTTCTCTTCTGCAAGTTTGCCATACCCTTAACTGTTCCAAAACAAGCTACTTATGAAGCCAGGCTGACCAGTAAATACCCAGATTAACAATGAAAAGTATTACATCACTTTGTGGACATTCAGACAGCCTACACTGAAAGTTACATCAAGACCCTTTAAATAGACATGTAATCATTATGGGTATCTAACAGGCTCAAGGACAAGGAATTGTGGTAAACTAGCATTGTCACAGACAATACATGAAAACATACTTTCAGAACTCTAATTCTTAAAGTTTACTTAGCTTGATATTTGATGCTTCTACATCAAACTTGAAGAAGCCTCAAGTACAAAATCTGGTCTTTTTAATTTTCCCTGCTAAAGGCCCTCCTGTACGTAGGCTAATTGTGTAAACGGTAGGAAAACTGCGGATAGGAATCCTTGGGGAAGTTTTGTATCACCTATGATTTTGTCACTCCCATTTCTTGCTGTGAAAGTCTCTAACTTACAATTAAGTTACAATTTACTTACATAACTTACAATTATGGCTTTACCATATTGATATTCAAGTTAGTGTTCCTGCAATAGAGGGGTTTCATGCCTTTAGTTTGTTTTAAAGATGGTGACGCCAGATGGTGAACTATGTCAAAAAATATGTTTTTCATATGAAAAGTACTTAGCAAAGGCTTATACTCTGTATACAAAGCTAAGTTTTGGGTTAACACCTATTCTATGAAAATATTTTTTATTAAGTTAATTTTACTGAATTTCTGCCTGTGTTTCTTTTTAACTGCAAGTTTAACTATATGAATATTCTTTAAGTTATACTCACCTCCAAAAGAATAGGTTCCATTTCACCTAGAGTTTTTCCTAGATGTTTATCTGGGTCTAAACCTGCAAAAAAACCCAAAAGTGTAAAAGTATTTCTTACACAGCACTCTTATGACATCAAGAAATGATCTTGTTTTTTTCTTTCTTTTAAGAATAATATTATGTCTCGCTTAGAAACTCCACATTATCTAAAATAATTACTATCCTAAAGAAAATACACTGAGTCAGAATTTTCCCTAATCTTTGGGAAATATTTTCCAGGTTTATGGAAAAACAAAGCTAGTTACCATTTCACTACATGTCAAGTGGGAAAGCTTTCCCTTTCTTAGAAGTTTCACTAACCAGTGAAGTAAAGACACGGGTCCATGGCAATAAAAATACAACAAGGATTTAAGTCAGAAGTTACCTTTGTAGATACCTACTAAATTAAAATACAAATTAATTTTTTTTATAGTTCCTGAAGCTGGAAGGGACACAGACTGTTTTACATAATGAAAAGTTCTTTTGCCAAATCACTTTCTTTGTGTGTTTTATGCACATATAAAATATAAGATTAAAAACAATGGAGATACAAAGAAAACTCGGACTTACAGAATATATTGAATGTTGAACCTTTTGATCCACCACAAAATATTCTGTATGATCTTTACATTTTGATTTATTTTTCTTTGTAAAAATGTAATCCCTATTAACACTTGATAGCTGCTCTAACTTGTTCCTCTGTATTCTGATTTCAACTTCATGACTTTTTGAGTTTGGCCAGCTAATGGCAGGTAACAGTCACTTCTCAGAATAAATCAAGTAACTGGCAAAAATGAGTAGTGAGATAAGATAATCCAGGAACAACTGTTTCAAAAGCTGACATCTTCAACCAAATAAATATTCTAGCTGGATTCGATACAAAGTGGTCAAAAGGTCTTCAAGCATGAAGCAAATAAGAAAAAAATATGAAAAAACAAAATGATAACTCCTGAGACTAAAGGAACACTGAGATTTTTTCAGTTATCACATTTTTTACTACTCTTAATTATTGTGGTTTGGGCATCTTTTTGTACTGATACAATACTTGTCTATTTTTTCTTACTCTACTGCTTTATACAGTAATAGGTATCATTAAAGAGCTGCCACCAAAATCACTCCATTCAGAAGCAATTTCTAAAATATGTACCTTGCAAAGCACTTTAGATTGTTGATGATGAAAGCTGTTACATAAATGTACAATACACTATCATATAAAGCCATTGCTGAGTTAAAAGAGCTAATATATCTCTTAATTTTTACAATCATGATCTTGGTATATTTAAATTCCTGTGAAACTAAAACAAGTTAGAGTGAATGAGATTTCAAAACACTAAGAAAGTTTTTAAATATTTCATTAAAGCACATCAAAAAATCCCTTACCATCTAGGGGAATACTTTTAAAACTGCTTAATAATTAAAGTTTAAAAAGACTGAGGTTTTTCCTCCCTCTATTCCTTTTTTGTATTGGTTTATTGCTTTTTATTAAGAGACTAAAAATATGTGCTAGATATATGATGGCAATTTATTCTTGTGGAAATAGTTTTGAAATTTTATTAATTCAATTTCAATAGTTCAAATGGTTCTGGTGGTCTCTTCGAACTTATATCAGGTTAGCATTCTGTCCTTGATTATAATGGGATAGATATTAGGCCAAACAAGCAATTTCTCTTGACATAAATGAATGAGTACTGCATTACAGTACCATTTCACACATTTGTATTAACACTCTTCCTTTAATATAATTACTTTTCTAAGATAAGCAACCTCTCTCTCCTCAATAAAATCAGATTGATTTCCTCTAAATTTAAATGAAGGGATACACTACAAACCTATGAGAAGGGAAAAAATTGTCAGAACCAGACACACTAACATATTACTTCTTTCACAATGTTCTCTTTGGTAATATGGACATATCTTCTGTTCTGTCCAGTAATGAATGCAAACTACTAATTTAAAAGAAACTATGATACAAATAGTTTATGAAATACAAATAAATTACCTATGTATACACTATGGGTAAACCCTTCAGTAATATCCCACAGCTACATGAAAATCTGTGAAGTGTAATGTACCCTTTGTGTTTCTCAGCAGAATTCTATTTTTGGACAGCTTGCATTTCTTTTGAAACATATTATTGTTTTTCATTTCCAATAGGCTTATATTGTGAGTGAACAGAGACTGTCTGGTAAAGGCATCAGGAATCAATGTAACTTTCAATTTGCAGAACCAGTAATCCACATCTCAAATCTCTACTGCTGTGCATGCACAGGTGACGCTGTATGTCTGTTGCTACAGTTAGTATAATGAAGTATTTGGAACCATACTTACAAAACAGGTTTTTTTTAATCTATACTTCTATTTGGTACACTTTTCTTTATTGATTTAGATTCTTAAAATGGCTTAGATTAACAAAAATAACAATGTATTCTAAATTTGCAGCACAAAGTTTTCCTCAATGGAACTAGCTGTGAAGAGAACTGAATGGATGGGTAAACCAACAAGGTCCAGGGCCTGCATGACTCTATGTAGAATTAAAAAATTAATTAGGAAAGGAACTATAATTTCCAGGACTGACATCTATTTTATTTAACTTACATGTATCAATGGGAAGCAATTATAATTCAATTAAAATATTCCCTTTTATTACTTCCCTGACTGACCTTGAAGTTAATGCCTGTTTTATTTAATTGCATCATCTATGAATAAATGTTAACCCTAGAATGTTATGGCCCATTATTTTCAATGCATTTTTAACTCCCCAACTGAACTACATCCATCAATTTATTATATGCTGCCAAGAGAGCAAATGGGGATTTATTTCCTTGAGATAGTACATGATGACCAAAACATCTCGAAAAATTTGATAATTCTGTTCTTAACAGTGCTTAGTAAAAAAAAAATTGTGCTTTCACCTCCAGTTTCTAGTTTAGTTTGACTGTAAAATCAGTAAGCAATAGCACAAATGGGATAATTATTTCAAAGTAACTTCTACTCCATCTTTAATTTTTGATAAATCCACTGACAAGAGCAGAACTCCTTTCTGCAGATATTAACAATGGTTGCAGAATGCTCTTATGCACAGCCACAAGACAAGTGTAGAGAACTGCAGCAATGTCAAGAGATTGGGGTAGAAATTCATGGCTTTGTTCTGTGGTGAAAAAAAGAAAATTACTAAAAGGCATTTCACTACTGCTCAGATATGCAAAGGAACCATATTTTAAATGGTTCACTTTGTACATATGTATTAGTGAGAATATAGTGAGGGGTAGAGCATGAAGCCCTCACTTCAGAGGTAATGACATAATATTACTTGCATTTATCCAGACCATTAGAAATCCAAGTTACATTTTCATGGCATTACATTCAGCTAAAAAAAATCCATATTCTAAAGCCTTACCTGACTAACAAGAACATGTTTTATAAATGTTCAGAATTTTAAAATCATCTGAATTCTTAAGAAAGTCTTTCAAAATAAAAAAAAATCTAATTTTACTTTGTAAAATTTCAAATAAAAATAAATCGTAAGTTTTAAGAAACGGTGGTATATAAAGGTCTTCTGAAAGCTACATTGAACCAAATTCTAACCCATAATAGATGAACACATTTTAAAAGAATCACTATCACATACACATCAACAAAGTATGAATTAACCATTATCTGTTGATAATATAGGGAGAAAAAAACTTCAGTGTTTTCCGACTAATGAACCCTACAATTCAAAAACTTAATCTTGTTAATCAGTGACTTCTTCCATAAAATAAGGTTAAAACATATTTCCAAAATTGACGTTATCATATGCTTCTTGAAATACATATCCATAGAATTAGCATAGGCTTATGGAGAAAAAAAAAGAACCTATTTTAAAGTTACAGGAACATGAAGTTCTCTTTTTTTTCTGACTTCTTGAGAAGTAATATTGAGAAGAGTAGTAGCTGCAATCACTATGAATGTCAGGGACTGAGATTTAACTTCTGATGATGTACGGCTGTATAATGGGCAATAAGGTTTCTGGAAAGATCCTAATCAGCTGCTCACCAAGAGTAGAATTACTTAGAATTTTGAATAAGAAAAGAGGCAATGAAAGACTTTGGTTTTCTGGTAGCAAAACTAGTTTCTTCTTTCTCAGTCTCTTTATCATAAAGAAAAGAGAGTTAACAATAAGATCACAGGACCTGTAGGGTAAAGAAATACATATAGAAAGGAAAAGAGTGTAAAGGATAAAGCAACCACCCATCTTAGAACTAGAACAGCGAAAATAGGACTGGTTTTGAAGGTAAATTCCTCTATTTTAAATGTGGCTTTTTTTTTCCCTAAGTAAACAAAACAAAATCAGAGATTTTCAGATGATCAGGCACTATTCTTTACGCAGTACAGAATAAGGAGGATACATACAGGAGAATGTTTCTGATAACACAAGAAAAGCCCTTACACAAGCGCATTAGCTGGTAACATAGGTTACTATGTAGGAATGCAGGAATGTGTTATAACCTTCACCAACTAGAAGTGCACATGCCACACAGATATTCTTGAACTGTAAATCTATACCTTAAGTTGCCTTGAGGTAAATTATTCCTGTTGTCCTATTTAGCTTTCATTTCTATGAAGAGCTGGGAAGTGAACTTTTTGTCTGGCAGCATAACTTGACAGGTTCATTCTTAACTTCCTCAAAGCTTTCACACATGAAAGGCTGTGTTAACAATGGTGAACTGGATGGATTCCTTGGATTTCCTTTTCCAAAAAAATAAAAAAATATAATTTAAAAACTGCTTAACTTTTCTATAAAAGTAATGAAAACTACTGCATCTTTAGATGATTTGAGAGGAATATACTTCTAATTTATTGTATAGAAGTGGAAAACTAATGTGACTTGATTATGCATCTACTTTTTTTATCTGGTATGTGATAATTTATCCAGTGTGGAATTATACAGGGATGGAACCTATAGACATGCTGCAGATATAGTAACTCTTTTCAAGCTAAGTGATACTAAGTGATAAAGTTATAAGACATTAGTCTCAAAGTGGTTTTAGCATATGTTTCCAGTGCAGTTTAATTGGGATCTCAGTTTATCTCTTGAACACTATTCAAGTGTGTTCTAAACTAGGTTAGTCTGATGTCACAAATTTTAGAATTCTGAGAGGTAAAAGGAACTGAAACTTTTTATCTAATTAATATTATCAGTAATCTCTTGTGATTTATTTTTTTAAACATCAAAGTAATTTGTGCTATAGTTAAATCTAGGATCCAAAGCAATTTAGATATGTCATTTCAAGAACAGAATCCAACAAATCTCTGAAGAAATTTTGTACCATTTTATCAGATAACAAGGCAGTATTTCCAATCAGATTATTTTACAGAATCACAGAATGGGTCAGGTTGGAAGTGACCACAGTGGGTCATCTGCTTCAACCTCCCTGCTCAAGCAGGGTCATCCTAGGGCACATAGCACAGGCTTGTGTCCAGATACTTCTGGACTATCTCCAGTGAGGGAGACTCCACAACCTTTATGGACAATCTGTTTCAGTGCTTGCTCACTCACACAGTAAAGGATTTCTTCCTCATGTTCAGGTGGAACTTTCTGTGCATCAGTTTCTGGCTGCTGTCTCCTGTCCTATTGCTCAGTACCACTGAGAAGAGCCTGGATCCATTCTCATTTTCCCCCCACTTCAGACACTTATACATTGAGATAAGTTAGTCATCTCAGTCATCTCTTCTTGAGGCTGAACAGGCCCAGCTCCATCAGCCTTTGCTTGTAAAAGAGATTTTCATATAGTTAAGATTATTTCTGCTTTTGACATCTCTTACTAAGCTCTTTCTCTTCCACTATTTTTCAGCTCCAAGTTCTGACTATTCTTCTGTCTTTTTCACTATACCCACGCTTTCCTGTTTCACTTAAAATGCCTAATAGTGTGCTCTTAGCCTGCTGCCTCCATTTAAATTTTCCTTTAGATGATGTGATCTCCCCAAATTGTAAAGTGATCTTTCCACTCTTAAGCCATCTCTCTCCTACTTTGTCTGTCTGTGACATCTCCTTGACAAGCACTCAGTAATGTCAGCTCCCAACTACTTTTCTGTTTTCAGCACGTTCTCTTACCCTTCCTTCTAACTCCTGTTATCTGTTATGACAACAACTTCCTTCCCATTTTCCAATGTATAGCTAAGACTTAGAGAAGAGGGAATCATATTTCTCTCTAACTTGTTTCTAAACTGACTTGTGCAAAATCTCATTTCTTCTTTTTCTGTAACACACTTTATTTTCAAGCACTCCTTTATACATTATATATGCACTAAAATCTCTTTCTGAAACTACTTCTTACACTGGTAATAAAGTATCTGTCATTCATATACAAGCATCAAGGCAAGAACCATTCTAAATGCAAAGATTACTTTCTCATTTTGTTTTTCTAAACTTTCAACTACGATTCAAACTTTTTCTTTAAGTCCATTCCTAGTTATCTTTTCTCTTACTCATCTCTCTTGCATCACAACTTAAATGCCAAGCTAATTTATTTTGATTTCTATTTTCAGTTTCCATTTTCTGTGTTGATCTTTTCGTGTGTGAAACTTTTCTGTCAGGAAAAAAAAATGGTCTGAGATAAAATGGCTCTTCTGTTTTTATATGTGTTCCCAAATCTTTTCGTGCAATGTCTGGTGAACAAATAGGTGTGGTATCTCTTTTTTTTTTTTTTTTTTTTTTATCATAAATAACATGAAGTATGGAGATAAATGGGATGGTATACAAATATTAGAGAACAAGCCTAGAGCAAAAGTGTCAAATGCTCTTAAACTCTAAAGAGGCAACTAAGTTTCAGAAGATTTGTTTGAAAATCCAGTGACACCACTATATACTATGTAGGAAACAAGATTTAGAAGGGGGAAAAGGCGAATAAGAACAACTTTTCCAAATTACATCATAGGTAGTTCCTCAAATTTATAATCTGAAAAAGCATTAAAACTAAATTGAATTAAAAATGATCATATGTGTATACAAGATACTACTTTAACACTGCACAAAGATAATTTTTCTAATAAAATGTTTAAGGCTAGTTTTAGAGTACATTATCCCTTACAGAACAGACAAGAATTAAAATTTGACAGAAGTTGAAAAATATTATCAGTCATTTTATCTTTTACTTCAAATTATGATAAACAGAATAAGTTCTAAAATGAAGTGTTTAAAAAGCAGACATGGCTCTTTGTGATATGTTTTAGTGGTTATAGTGTATATATACTGTATATAACTATTCAGTTAAAGGTAGGCGTGATGACCTCAGTCTTCTTTTCTGACTTTAATGGTTCTATGATTCTAAGTGTTAATAAAATAGAATGTTATTAAAAGCAGATGTTGTGAAGACTGTCACAGATTCTACTTCAGCTTTAGAGTCTGGTAGCTGCCCAAGGAAGAAAGCAATGAAATGATCACCTGTAAATAAGCTGAGCTAGCTAAGAATAACATCAATGTTTAATTTACTGAGCAATAAGCAAGTAAACAATACTTACTATACAATATGTAAGAAATCAACTGGGATCTCATGCTGATTTCATAAAAACTTGTCATTCAATTCCTTCTGTTTGTGAATGGTCTAAGAACTTTTAAAAAATACTTGGAGGAAGCAAGTATCTTCCCCTGTGATGACAAAGTCCTTCAATTTCCTCAAAATTACATTAAAATTGGTCAGCACTAAAATCTAGACACACATTTTCAAAGAACACCGTTCCTCTCCATTACACAGATTATGTGCTCAGAAAAAAATTTACAACCATCAATTTTACTTCAGGATATGATCTGCCATTGCAGCCAACCCAATTTAGTAGTAAGTTTGCTATTGAAAGAGAGAGTTCTGCCCTCCATGCAGCTGTGGTCTCTACAGAGCAAGTTCCCTGCACCCACAAAAGCAGATCCTGCTGGATCACCTATATGCAGCCATAAAAACACTGGAGCCTTTACAGGGGCAGAAACAAGCACAGACTTGTGGTTCAGAAGAGTCATCTAAAAGCTGGATGGAAAGACTGACCTTTTGGCAGCAACTTACTATTAGATCAGTTTATCTGTACTCTAAATTACACCCTTAGGAGCTTAGCCAGGAACTGTGTGGTGCTAGGTCTTTTTTAACATAGTTCTTTACAAGTAATTCTTACCTCTGTGAAAACTAATGGGAGTATGGCTATCAATTTCAGTTAGTCAGGATTTCACTTCTGTACACTAGAGGCATACAAATAAACAGTAACATAGACTCCTAGGGGGCTGGGTTTAAATAATAGATTCATTATACTAAGGAGCAATATTCTCTCTTTTTCAACTAAAAACTCCTATACAAAACCATACACATCCCTCAACTATCAGGCTAGTGGATACCATGAACAGCAGGAGTATACCAATTCTCTAGACCATGGGAAGCAAGCAACAATATCTTCTCACACCTGTGGAGGTTCAAGTTAAATATACTCTATATATTACAGACTGCTAATTTTAATGAAGATTATGATTTCCTGATAGACAGAAGATGGCAATGGCTTCCTAAGGATTCATTACTCCATTGGGAAATAGCCTGGGTAAGTAATTAAGGCCCATAGCACTGGGCCTTAATTTAGGTTTAAATTTAGGTTTCCACAGACCCAGTGATATCAACTTGACCCATGGCTGGGAATGTAGAATGTCTATAAGCACTCATAGCAGCTGGACCTGCAAGGTGCAGAATATAGTGATGAAATAGAAGAGCTTCACTTCATATATAGGCTGATCAGCCCTGATTCTAAGTTTCAGACTTATTACTGTTCAACAGTTGAACAGTGCTATGGTATCATTTCTTTCCTGTGGTTCCCAAGAGCAGCTAAAAGTTAAAAACATAATTTAATCATTTAATCAGAGTTTTTATTCTTCAAATTAATGTTTCAATTATCTGATCTCATAATAACAACATGGGTTTTTTTCAGGTATTTAGTTAAATAATTAAGGATTACTTTATAACCAAACTGGGAAGAAGCTGCAATGTATAAAGCAAATAAATGCATATTAATCCACTAAAAAGATAGGAATTTGAATTGATATTCTGATTTTGACTGAAATATTGAAGAAGCAATTCCACACAACCCCCCATTCTCAAGGCAACGGTGTGCACTTAGAAAACTTATTATAAATGCTACTTTTGAAACTTCAAGAAAACCAAGAAACATTGTGGAAAAACTACTTGGACTGCATGACATAAAATCAACTTCAAGTATATTCTCATATATATGAGCAATGAAATTTGTCATGTCTTAACAAGTATAGAGGTGCTTAAGTTTTAGTATTAATACTTAACAAGATTTAGGTATAGTTAACTATGTAAGTAAACTAAAAGTAAATAAACTTGAGCACCAAGTTTTACTAAGGATCATACTGCAAGGAACTCAAAGACTCCTTCCAAATATGTATTCCTTCCTCCTCCTTGCCTCATTTCCACATATGTATTACATCTTTCATGGCAGTGGAAACAATTTGCTTTATGAGGCAGAGTTAAGACCAATATAAAAAGTTATCGAGGTTTAAAGTTGAATCTGTTATAGGCATATTCTGCAAATTAATATTACTTAATCTGTAAACACAACCAAAAAAGAAGATCAAAAATGCATCTTCTTGTGCTATATTACACAACTGTTCTATTACACAGTACTATATTACAATGTGTCACATGAGCAATGGATATTACTGGAATTTCAGGCACACACATGTTAAAACCAGTCAGTAATATCTTCAATTTTAGCTGTTACTGTGTAACCTCGTTCTGAATTTCTGGATTTCCACTGAAGAGGGGTATATTTCAAAGATGAAAGTATGATATGTCATACAAGCATCTTGAGCAGCAAGAAAATGGCACTGCAGATAAATATTCAAAAGTAGCTTTTATACACATATATATAGTGCTCAGGTTTGCTGCTATATCATGGAATGCTTTTCTCTCATCATTAAAGCTTCTGAAATACACTCTAAAGGAAAGAAAGCTGATCTACTTATAGATCAACAGAAGGCATGTGAAAAAGGTTGCTAACAATACTTTTTTTGCATATAAGTGAGAGCAATTGGCATCCCATCTGGAAAACTATACTACTCTGAGATAGAAAACTCTTGCCACTGGCAAAGTTTATGGTATTAATTTGTAATGGTGGATTTAGGGAAATGTACTAAACTAATGCTCATTTACTTGCATAATTATGTGTTTTCTACATAAAACGACAGGCTTTTACCTTGTCAATACCAGCACTGAGTTAATGGAAAACAGGACAAGGTGGGTGTACAAGTATGCCAGTGCTGATGAATGTCAAGCTCGGGTTACAGATTTGCCTCTTGCATTAACAGCTATACAATGTATCACCTAATGCATTACCCTTCAGACTCTTAAATCTGTTATTTTAAATATTTTCATTTCAGTTTAGCTTTGATTATTAATCTGAAAGGCAAAAAGTTAAACTGTATCTTATCTTCTTTGCCACTTGATATGTTAAACAGCCTTCATACCTTAAATCCACTTTAATAAGGCATGCAATTATTAAAGCATTACAGAATGGCCCCAGAGCACAAAAGCTCCATTAAATTTGCTTACATCTAATTACGTCTGCCTGAGGCAGGTGAGAAATTGACTCTGATAAGATCTTTCTTTTACCTGTAGCCAAAAAAATAAAAAGGAAAAATAACTCGGAGTGATTTTCTATCTAATTGCTATCTACAAGTATTTATGGTATTCGCTCTTCCAATGAATAGCCCACAAAGCACTCTTTGTGCATTTTAAGTTTTTTTAAGACTGTAGAATACAAAAGACATGTTTATCTTGCTTCAGGCATGACAGGTCATCAATGATGTCTATTTGGGAAACAGTTTTATCTATTATTTAAATCATACATTTTCTTTAAAAAAATAATTCTGATGTGAAAACACATGTTACACATGCTTTGTGGACTTTTTTTTTTTCTTCATGCCAGTATAAGCAACAAATACATTCTATTTTATGGAAATATAACATAAATGTATAAATATACGTTACATGGCCTGAAAACAATAATTTTATAAACTTTTATCTTTTTTTTTTTTTTTCTAATTTAAAACCAAGTGTTTTGTAGTAAAATACATGGCCTTCAATTCCTATATATTTGCAACTAACCTCCCAAAATTCAGGAAAATGGTAATAAATTACATTGCTTGTTACTTGTAAATGAATGAGGGCATGTGATATTTCTAATAATTCTAATCCTTTTCTCAGCCCTAGCAGATCCTACAGAACAACAGAGCGAGACCATCACCGCAACAATTTAAAAACTAGTTAGTAACTGTACCAGATAAAGAGGAATAAATAAATAAAATTTAAAAAAATATTTTTTTTAAAATTTAAATTAACTCATCCAGTCTAAAGAGATTATAATTCAAATCTTAGTTAACAATGAAAAAGAAATTACTTTATTATAAAGCATTCTTTAAGAGAAAGAGAGATTAGGTATTTGATGGGAAAGTTGCCTAGGAAAACCAGCCACTGGACTTCTAATGAAAGATTATGCAACACTGTTTTCCAAATATGTATCTTTAACCACTGATGCCACCTATACACAAACCACTGTTTGCTACAGTGGGTCACAAATTTAAAGTCAATCCCAAAATAAAAGGTTCTTTGGTCACATTTTATGCTTAAAAACTCATTTACTGCTCTGAAATAGAAAACCGCATAGAGGCCTGAAATGAATATATTGTATTACTAACATGTTTATCATGTGCTCCTTCAGCTTTTAGAGCACATCTTCCATAAGCTTTCTTATAAAACTCCATTTGACCTTACCATTATATTCAAGCAATAAACAGGTTAACTTTCATATTGATTTGCTTCAAGTTTTATAACTTCATCTTATATAGCTGATAATGAAGAGATGTTGATTTTCTGGTATGCTAAGCAACTCCATGTTAAATACCAAAAAAAATTTTAGAGGCAATGATGAATTATTTCTGTTTGCTTTTATGATTTACCAACTCCAAGTCTGCTGTTACACAAAATATTTTGGCCTCATAATTATATCTTGTTTGATATTAACTTGATGTATTTCTATTAAAACTTTCACGGTTGCTTTATAATATTGTCTAGTCACCAGCCTGTATCATCCCTAAATGACAATACTGTGAACTACTGAATTATACATGCATCTTTACTGCAAATCAAAACTAAACCAGAACAAAAAAAAATATGAGAGGAATTTAATGACTGTTAGGAAGAACTGCTTTCCAGCTTTTCACATCTCCTTTAAGAATGAATTGCATCCTGTTTAATTAATTATTTAGACATTATGACTGGTATTGAGCCATTTTTATAATTTTCTTGATATTAACGTTTCATATCCTAAAACATGCAAAAGAAGTTCTGTTTTCCTCTGTCATGTAGTGGATTTGTCCATGGAAAATTTCAGTAATCATTGTTGTTCAGAATCTGAATACGTACCGAAAGCTGCCACTTTTATGATTATGGCTTGAACATTAGATGATATCATTTCTTTAAGCAGCACTTCCTGGTTCCAATGCCAGAGGTAAGCTAAAGGCTGAAGATTAAGCCTTCTGCACCTTAAAAAAAACCCACAAATTGGATGAAGACAAGTATTATGCTTCTACACAGTATTATTAATATAAATTCTATGAAAATTTATTTATTTTCTTATCCTGAAATATTTTTTCTTCTATAATTTCAACTGCACCACTTTACTATTCATATATTTCATTAAAAACATTAAGTATAATATATATATTTTAAAAAAAATAAAAATAAACTTCTTCTGACCATTATTCGTCTACATAATATGCAACTTACGAAGGTAAACAGATCTGCACGGGAACATAAGTAAAGCCATACTAAAATGTGTTCCTAAACCTTTTGGGACATAAAGCAATTAGCACCTTAGGAAGTCATCACTTTTGTGGACACAGCTAAGGACAAAGTTACTGCTCTGTGATTAATGTGGCACATGTCACTGGTGCAACATGCTGAATTTGTTGCTGTGATTTGGATCAACACCCAAGGAAAAGAATCATTCAGGGAAATATATACAGCTTGTGATACAAATTAACAACTTGTTACTGTAAAGTTAATAATTTGTTTTGATACATATCATATATAGACAGCATTTGATACACAGCATTCGATTGGTTATCATATTAATTAATCACTAATTTGCATTATTGATAGGTTATGTTTCTTTAAATTGTCAAGAATCATCAGTTGGTGAGTAAATGTGTAAGGTCGAGCTCTGAAAAACTTAAACATTTAACTATGGCACTAGTTCAGAGCACTTAAGATTTACATTTATTTGTCAATTATCATGTTTTTTCTGATACATGGACTTTCTCACATATATGGGCATTCCTCCACATGTTAGATAGACCCATTAGTATGACTGTCAAGAATACATAGTTAAATGTATGTTTAATGTTGACATGAAACTGCATAGGTAGCACTCATATAATCCAACTGGTTTTCTTATTACTTTGGTATGTTTTAACAGCGCACTAAGTTTTGTAATAGAACTATTTAGCAGCTCTAAATGTAAAGTAGTTATTTAGGTACCTAACTTCACCTAAAAAATTACCTGAATTAACTGGGATGGCTCATATGAAACAACCTTATTGCAAGGGCTAAATCTACAAATCAATGTAAAGTATTTTACTACTGAGCAACCTTGGAAATAATCAGGCCTGTTTGAAATACTGTGATTTCCTGTCAATCTTTTAGCTGTGGTAAAGACGTAAAACTCACAATCAACAAAAGTGACCTTTTTTTATCCTACTAGCATGTAAGGCAATTATTAAAATGTTTAAGTAAAAACTAAAAGAAAAAGGAGTTATTTCTGACTGCAATTTATCTATGTAAGCTGTAAAGAAAACAAATGTGCTCTGTAACTTGCTGACGTGAGCTGAGTTGGCATAGCATTAATTTTCCCATTCTTACAGTTCATAAAGGACTCCAGATACTTGCTTTCATCATCAACAAATAATGAATTCATGAAACTATAATTAATTTTTAACACAAGATGGTTTTGCATTTCATCAGACATGTACAGTGAAAATCTTTTTCAGATGAAATATTGGCCTACATAACAGACACAACAATCATTATATAATGCTCTTTTTTAATTAAGACTCTTAAAATAATCACAATCTATATAGACTTTTGTGCACAATAGGAATGACAAATGGAAAATCCTGATTAAAAATAACAAATTTCAGATTTTAAGGAATTAAGGGAAGATATGCACAGAAAGATTCTCTTGTATCTAATTTCTGATAACAAGTCACAGGATATTCCTCTGTATCAAAACACTGGTGAAAAAATAAAAGGGGACTTGATCACAACACTGTAGTCATTGGAAGTGAGTGAGTCTCCTGTTAAAATCAAAGAACTGAAGCTACTCAACTATTTTTATACCATTTATACCATAGTTTTATACCAAAACCCAAAATATTTTTAACAGTTGAAGAGAGATCTGAAGAGCAATTAAAAACTCTGGTATAGTCTCTACTAGATTTTTTCCTAATGAACATGTGGTTTCAGGGGGGGAAAAGGAAAGAAAATAAAAGAAAAAAAGAAATGCCTATATTAATGAATATAATGCATTTGGTATCGCAGAACATGAGAAGTCAGGCAACTGTCTCTGCTTTAAATTTGAGATAGAAAACAGATGACCACTCTCCAGAATGTGTATAATGAAAAAGATTAATATTTTCTTACACATCTTCCACTCGAACTCTCTGGTAGTCAGAAAGAATGGCTCCCACAGATACACCCTCTACTCCTTCTTTGTTCTGAAAAGAAACATGGAATATCAATGACAACAGTATATAGTAAATAATGGTTTCAGCTGTAAAGATCCAGTATCTCTGCTTGCAGAATCAACCAAGAATATTTTATTTTCTGTGTCCAGTACACAGAACAGAACACGCTGAAATACAATTCTTCCACAGCAGAGAGCAGCTTAGCTGACCTACTACATGGTTATTACTCTAAAGCAGTCTACTTGACTCAAGTCGAGTCATTCTAGAAAAGAAATAACCAAGGAAACTGAAAAGTATCAGACATAACAGATTATCCTAAAGTTTACCAGACATTCCAGCTTTTCTCTATAAGTGAGGTGTTAGCTATCCTGCCTACAAATAATTATCAGCAACATACATCATACAATTAAATGAATTGTTGGTTCTTCCATGGCACACAGCACAAGAGAGTGCGAGATTACTCTCTTCATTTTAAGACCAGAACAAGAAAATTCACAGGAAACTTACTCAACATCATTGTATAAAAATTCTGCTATAAAAAAAGGTTTTCCAAGACACATTTTCTCTGTCTCATTTAAATTACCTATGCCAAAAAAGAGCACAACAAACAATTTATTTTTTCTTGTAACCCCACTAAGAATGTAAGATTTTGAAATGCACATAGTTCCAGTATTTTGTGAGATCTTGCATTTTTCAAACTGCTTGAGTCCCAATTAATATGCTGAACTTTCTTTTCCTAAATTTTGCTTCATCTAGACCAGTAAAAGTTGTTTTCCTCTTTTAATCAAGGTCAATCATAACTACACAGCATGATTTACTTTCTGGACCTGTTCCAAATCCTGTGAAGTTTTCAGCAAGATTTTACAACAGAATTTTCAATTATATACCTGTGATGATGCATCCTGTCCCTGTCTTTCTCCTTTGGCCCACTCTATGATCCCTGCTAAGCCTTGACCAAGCAAGCTGAGCAGTGAACCACCCCTTGACTTTAACAGCTGGATGATGAAGCATTGCTGACTGTACCAGGAGTTTTTGCCTGGTAAAGGTCAGGACAATTCTGACTGCAACATGCACATCAGCTGTCCAACCAAAGTGGGGAACAAAGGATAAGCTACTATCCTTGGCAATTGAGGTAAATCATTTTCCTGCATCATAGCCCAAGTCAAATGGCAGCATTGTTACACATTTCAAAATCAAATCAGTCTTTGCCTGATGTCTGCTGACTTTAAAATTCAGTTCCTGTTTCTTATCAATAAAATTACACAGAAGGTGTTTTTTTCAGAATTATAATACAGATAAAAATGTGATTTATGCCTGTCTGGGATATTCTTCCTCTATTCCCTCTAATCTATTAACTTATTCTTTACATTAATTCTCACCTCATATTTGCCCAACAATATTCCTAAATTATTCGCACCCAATATAAATTTCAGATGTAAGAAACTGTATTTATCAAAAGTCCTACATATGGTATTCTAAAAAATACATCACTATTTAAATTATGTACTTCCCCAAGTCATTAATGCATAGATCCATTAATATTAAGCTTAATGCCAAATCAAATAGTGTTCAGGTTGATGTTTCTCACATATCTAGAAGTAGTGGGAGTGAAAAAAAAATTAGTTTTATCTGTCACTTGTTCATTATTCAATGATGGATCCAATAATTATTACTATTATCCATACTATATTATTTCTCCTTCCCTTTGACCTTTCTCTGCAGTGTTTCAAAGCTCTTTCTAGCATAAAGGTAAATCACGGATACTTCAACTAAACTCACCCATCTACAATAACATTTCTTAAAAAAGTTAAGAGAGTTGCTCACGTACAGTTTTCTTAAATAAATTTGATCAATTGATCCATAAAGCCTTCCTGCATCTTCAAATATATCTAAAATGTATTCTCCATACTCCTTTATTTCATATTATTTTAATACGCAGTCTACTGCTAAAATTGCAGTCCAGTTGCATTCTTTAACGTTCTTTTTAAAAAGGTTAGAAAGATGTGTAACAGTCTTGGAAAACATGACTGATGTTAACAAGATAAATACTGTTTGTTTTTATTTTTGCATGAGAATAATAACCCTAGGAATTCCTTCAAAATGTCCTCTGTCACAGTGTGCACACATCAACCAACATGTCCGAAAATATTACCTATATTTTTGTTTATGTTATTAATTCATCACAGTTCTAAGTTACCAGAGGCAAACTATGCCATCAGCTAAGTTCAGTAAATAATGTTTTTGAAGTATCTGATACAAACAAACAGAAGGGTATACAACTGCTGTCTCACAAGTAGATTAATCTCTATGGTCACATAAATACATCAATCATACACAGTCTTCCACATTCTTTTATTACAGAATCATTGAATGGTTGAGTCAAAGGCCCATACAACCTGGCCTTGAACATTTCCAGTGATAGGACATCCACAACTTTCTGAGCAACCTGTTTAGCAACACATACATTTCTCTTACCTCATCAAAACAAATAAGATGTTTATTATCATCACAACATTTATTACAGTGCATTGCAGATCTGTAGTTACCACAATATTTTCATTGTATTTTCTTATACATATTTTGACTATGTACGCTCTTCTTTCTCTAACAATGGGAAATAAATAGGTGGATATTAGAGAGTAACTGTAGCATAAACTTCAAAACAAAAGATGGTATGCTCATAATAAACAAATATGGAGTGAAACCTGATTTCCCAAATGGACAGATTTACAGAATCTCCTGTTCATCCATGAAGATGGCAACTGACTTGCCCAATACATTTTAACAAGCTCACAGAGCCATAAACATATTTTTTATTCAAGTTCTGACAAAATATATGCATCAGCAAAGATACTTGCTAAGAAAACTCCCTCAAATTAAAAATTAAAGTAAATGGAAGTAGAGACTTAAATGTACTGTTCTTACACAAACACAATGCTTCTATACTAAAATGATCTATTGCACAAACCTTTTTGTTTGGGATTTAAAAAATTCTAGCCATGAGTCCCAGGAAATTTCATAAACATCCTATGATAAGGGAATTTTAAAAGCCACAGAAGGTCACAAAACATATCCTAAATGATCTTTGAAACAATGGTCCAAACTTGAAACATGCATCAAGAAGATTACTCATAGGTTTTGTTTTGAGGTTGTTTGGGTGCTTTTTACTGTACAAATCTAACACATTGAATGTGCATGATTATGAATGCATACATATGTATATAGATACACATGCAAACACAAATATGTACACATGTATGCAATTTATCTTGATGTAAGTAATGCAAAAACAAGACTAATATTGGCTGCTTGATTACAACTTACGTTAAATCTGATTTAAATAGTAACACAGAAGATTATCTGCACTTATTCTGGTTTATTTCCTGTGATAATGTCTAAGTTTTAATTGTCTTTTGAAATGGCAGTACATCATGTCATTTTGCAGTTGTGGTTAGCATTCATGCTTAAAAAATTCTCAAAGGTAGTTATTTATCACCATCTCCCTTTCATTCAGTTCTTCTCATGGTAAAGACCAAATATAAACTTCCACCACTGTCCAAACAATAGCTTCCACAAGGAGAAACACCAATAAATGTAATATATGCTTTGAAATGGGAGAACTAATTATTATACCTACATTCCATGAAATGGAATAAATTCAATCCCCCTATTTTGTCCAGTTCAACAAATTAAGGCTGGATTGATGCTAATTCAAGAAATAAGAAGACTTGAAAGGAAGAAAGATGGAGTATGAGATAAAACAACAAAAAAAAATGGTCTAATAACTTCCATAAACATCTCAACAGACAAAATTTACATAAAGCCTTGTCCCACAGTATATGTAAGCTCAGCAGTTGAAGCATGCAAGGAGTACTAACTGAAAGCTTCTTTTCCCCTGGACTTACTCTTTGGTTTTGAAAGAGTTATTGGACACCTTGCAAACAGATAGCATTTTGTTTGACTAAGAGTTGATCATGGTTAGCAGAGAATCCATCCCAGAATCAATAGTGCCTTCACTTTTAATGTGGAATCTGATCAGGTTTGGTACCATTAAAAGCATGTTCACAAAACTGCACTCAGCAAGGGTAAATAAAGCTGACATCTAGCAGGCAAATATCAGAGATCTGCACTCAACTCAAAAGCTGAGGAAGTGAATTTGGGTAAACTCAGAAGGAAAGATGTTACATGCCATATCATATAAAAATTAACAGATAACAGAAAAACATCTGAGTAAAGTTAATATGAGAAAGTGTTTTTTCTTGGGCTGAGTGGATTTTTAAAATATTATTTTAAAAAGCATCATATACTGTTAATTTAAGCGATGATTTTCCTATGTTAAACTTTACTAATACATTTCTAGTGAAATAGGCAACTCTAAAACAAAAATAAACTGCTTCTCTGAAATATTTGGATAATTCAGAAAGCACTTATACTCAGTACAATACACTTTGTCACAAAGTATTACAACATAAAATATGCAATGTGCACATAAAACCAGATGCTAAATACAAATGTACACAGATGCTAACAAAGTCTTATTTTCCATATGACATTTTAAAATTAATTTTTCCCCTTTAGAGCTACAAAAAGTATTCATTCCAAATGGCAGGTAGAAAAAGAAACTTTTAAAAAGCAACTAAATAAGACATTTTTAGTAGCTTTTTTTTTTAATGTACTTAAGATAATTACTGGCTATGTTTTAATAGTAAGTGAAATGACATCATTATTCTATATCTTGTTGTAACAGTTAATTTAGTCCTGTTCAGAGGACAAACAACAATCTTCATACACAATTGTGTTAGAAAAGCTAACTGATCATTGCAACTGTAAACTGTAAAAAAACACATGATTTATGTTTTTATCCTAGTTTTAAAGTAATGTATTATTTTAAACAGTTTAAGGAACAACAAAATTCAAAATTGCTGCTCTTTGTGTATCATAAATTACTTTTGGCTGCACTTCCTATCAGGAAATAGTATACAAAATTTAACAGTTTTCTGAAAGCTCCAAAACATCACTGCTGTTTTTAAGGTGCCTTTGTTATACCCATGTACAATTCTAACATACAGATTCACAGCTAAAGTAGAAGATAAACAGAAGAGTAAAATCAATTTACACTAGCACATTGTTAATTTTGCTTCTTTTCAATTAATGATAGTAACAGCAATCTGAGGAAATTACTACATATGCATTGTAGTATATAATATTGGTAGAAGTATTCTACTACTAAGTAAAAAATTTATTGCAGTGGTATCAGTATGGAGGTTTTCTATAATTTCATATTTTAATGTCTTTGCCTGACCCTTTCAGAGTTCAGCAAAAAGAAAATTAGTGCTAATGTTTTCAATTTAATTAGTATATTACATGCACTGTAACTATTAGTGGGAAATGTTATATTAATGAATGTAAAAGTTAGCTGTAAATTACCTCAGAGTTATTATCAATTTCCCAAGTTACTGCTCCTTAAGATAACCCTCTCCCTATGGTCCTTCCGGTAATTTTTCTTTGCCTGATAAACATGATGATTAAACAGCACACAGTGCAAACCTTTGATACTTTTTAAATTAAATCCATGCCCAGCCTAAGGGCTGTGTCTGATTTCAACTAAATGTGTCAGTTAATCAGATAAAAAATTATCGCCAACTCAAAGAAACAGCAGCCTTAGGCTTCATCAGTGCCAGAGAAAGCTGAACAAAATAAGACATACAGACAATATCACATTATGAGTAAAGGTTACTGCTAAGCATATCACTGCACAGTGCTATTCACCACCTTAATAATGTCTATCTTAAATGAAATATTGCATACAACAGCCAAAATATTAACAAAGAAAAATGAAGTGCTAGACCTGTGCCTATATATGTCTATTCATGTGTATTGCAAGAAAATCTGAGCACTGCCATTCAGAAAAACGCAGAATATTCCTAAAAATTTAGTGTGTAGAACAGATCTTTTTAAGAAAATGAGGTATAAACACCAGAAGAATGGTTAAACTAGATTTAATTTTTATTGTGTGCTTCACAGCTATGTCACAATAGAGTTCATTTTTTTATGACCAAGATATAAAATATAGTCTCTAAATGAAATTGTCTTTCCAGTTAATATCCTTCTTAAAGCTTGTATGAATAACTGAAAACCATTATCCATACTTAAATTAATATTTAAGGATATTTGTGCCTAAATAACTATTGCCATACAGTTGCAAACTTCAAATTAAAGCACAACATATTTGCAGGTGGGTGACTGACAATATATACCTTAGTAACAGGACCTTTAGGCTTCTACAATTATTTGAGTGGAAAACTCTTAAATATGAGCTTAGCCTTAAAATTTGTGAAGCCTTCTAAGATCACTGGTTATAGTGATTTCAAACAGAGAATGTGATTTTTTCTAAGCTTTGATATGTCAGATGCAGCTGCAAGTAATCAAAGACAGTATGGAAATATTCCTGAGACATAAGGATATAATAACTCTATGTCAAATTGAAAACCCACTATTTGGTAAGGCTCTGAAGACTAGCTACGAATCACACAGATCATCTCAGTGACTGCAGATCACTACACACCATCAGGGACTTTCCTGTCTTGCACACTGAGAGCTCAAAACACTATCTCATGCCTTCACTTCCTTAGGAGAAGTAGTTCCAAAATCAGGTGGGAATTAATATAATGTGGATTTAAATGAAATCCCTGTGTGAACAGTCTCATTATGAAATTCAGAAGTATTCAGTGGCCTTATCTTCACTTGCTTTGGAAGTAAATTACCGAATAATGGTATCTATACAAGGCTAATAATACTCTGTAACTAATCTACCTTAAGAGCTAATTAGACACATTTGTACAAATGCCCTTCATAGGACATAGGCACCCTAACACCCACCTTTAAGCAAACTGACTGCCTAACTTCAAGAGTTTTACAAATGCAATTACTGAAACACTGCCCACGTGCACACACCCATACCCACACACCCACCATCTATTAATTCAGTGTAGGGGCTCCTTCAGTATCTGACTGCAATTGCACAATAAACACATTTAATTAGGATGTGGTCCTCTTACTACCTAGAATTGCCAAATGTTAAGGGAGATGGTACAGGCATACATTGGTTTGCACATAATCACATATACACATCACAGAAAAGGAAAAAGGAAAGAGAGCAAAAGAGACAGAAATAACACTCTCAAAGTCTAATATCAAACAGAAGCATATTGAAAAGGCTAGAGCTATATTCTATACAGGAGAAATGGAAAACCTTCCACCAAAGGAAAAATCTTCCACTATAGACATATACCATACCATAAATGCAAGTTTTCCTGATATACTGGCTCTTCATTTAGCTGCATTTACTAAGTGAAAAACTAGTCTTAGAAATTAGAAATAATTAATTATTATTTTTTTATTTTATATATTAACTATTTTCATAGAATTCAATGAAGTTGCTACATCATTTTAGGTCCCAAACTATTTCAGAAGATTTTTTTTTAAATTATTTAATTTTGATTAATTGATTCATTTTTCCAATTAAAAAAAAAGTCATACTAAACCCAGTAGGCATTTGGTAATATTTAATATAATAAATTTTAGAAAAAAAACATAGAATACTAAAATAAAAATCAACCCACATCCACTATTTTAAAGGCTACCTAGAGCTTTGCACAGAACTGTCTTTGTTTTCTTTAAACCTATTAACTGAGTAACTGCTAACTGAGGCCTACATTCCAGCCACAGAGGCAGGCTACAAAGACTTTGACAATGAAGCAAAAGTCTCCAGCTGAACAAAAAACAATAGTATTTTTTTTTAAATTGCATTTTACACAGAGAATTAGCTTCAAATAAATGTCAGTTTCACCTTTGGGACTTCCAACTCTTAAATATTCAAATAATTACAGAACAAACTTGCCTGCAGACACTTCTTTCAGGAAATCTTATTTATAAAATCACCTCTACAAAGACTGATTACTTAATTTAATAACCAAAATTAACATGAACAGTCAACTCTAGATTGAACAAATGACATTATATCAGAACAACAAGATGCCAGTGAACAACTACAAAACAGTCAAGTAACCATGCATATTTCTGTTCTGATGCTACACTGGGTATTTTAAGTGCTGGTGATTTTATGTGGAACTATTTTGCAATTAAGAGCAGTTATAGTCATCTAGAATTAGTAGTTCAAATCTGTGACCGGATTTAAAAGCTAAGTTTTTAACATAACAACATGTCTAAGCACTTCGGAATGAAAAAAAAAAAATAAAGTATTTGTGTTATGAAGGCCGGTACTGGCTATATTATTATGTCTCAGATCAATGTCTTGCTGAAGACAAACCACTTACTAAATCAAGAGAAAGGTCAAAGGAATATTAGTTTGAATGTTTCTAGTTAAGAGAAGTTTCATGATTTAGATAATGAAACTCAGTTCACTTGCATCATACGTTGACCTCAGACAGGCAGAATTCAATTTCTGGACTTCTTTTTTAAATAGTATCTTTAACAAACTGTAACTGCCAAAAGCCAGACTTAAACTAAATTTCTGAATATAGACACAAGGTCTTTTTCCCTTGCTTTTACCACACAGCCTCCACGCAGACCAGTTTCTGGATGCTAATGGCAATGTACTCCTCCACAATGAAAACCAACAAGACATGGATCCAGTACAACATCTACAAACCAAACAGACTCTATTACTCTCGTTATCTGAGGCATACAACATGGTTTGGGGCATCCAAGGCATTAACAGACTTCCACTAAGGGAAGCTACTCAAGGAAAATATCATACAAAAATTGTCTGGTCTCATTTATTTCTGTATGAGTATTGTCAAAGCAATGTTATTTAATGAAGTATTTCAGAACTCAGGATTCAGGCAAATATCGAGGTATAAAAGTAACTTGATTTTTGTTAGTAATTCTCTGAGCAAACAGTCCTTTTTGAGAAAGTAAAGCTGCAGGCATGATGTGATACCTATTTTCCTTTTTTTTTTTCCTTTTTTTTTTCCTTTTTGCAACAGCACAAAGCTCAGAAATATGGTAGAAAAACATTCTTAAATGAAAATAAGCTATTTTGTCCATTAGAACCAAATCATCTTTTTCTCCCTTATGTTGTCTTGTAAAGAAATTGGAAAAAAATTATCATTTTTATTTCTGTAAAATTAACTCTTAGATGTCACAATGTGACAGCAAGGTAGTTGCCTGCTTATTTTTACACATTCTAAATCATGTAAGAATTTCCAGTTAAATAAGTCAATTTTACTGACAATAACAAGTATGATAAGTAGATATGTTTATATACATTTAAATAATTAATTCTCCCATATACTATATCTTTCAAAACTGCATTTCACAGTTATGAAGTCTATGTAAGGTGCACTGATATACCCACACTCTCATGCTCTCGCATATAGATGCATTTTCACATTGCCATTGAACTTTACCTACCTTAAAAGGAAAAATATTCTCAATAGGACAACTTGCTTATACTCTTCTTATGACTTCAAAGAACTGTACAAACCTTTACTGTTTAGAAAATATATTTTCATAATACTATGTGTTCAGCCTTTGCAACATCCAGTATTTGTAGAAAAGAGCTCTTGAAAGTATTTATATATCAGACTCCACCAAAATTATACTGTTAAACTTAGCTTTTCAGCAACTAGCCTCTTAGAAGTAACACCTGGAGTATACTGTGCTGGAGCAAAATATCACATTCTGTAAGAAAAAATAAATTTAAGCCTGATCAAGACATGAAATTATTCAATGCAATATTTGAACAAGTCATGCAAACACAGTAAAAAGTGTTCATTACCACTTGCCTGAAATACTGACCACATTCAGTAATCTGAAGTACTTGAATAAAAAATATGTAATATGACAAGCATTAAAAACAAAGTTTTAACTTCATAGCTCCTTGATGAAAAAGCAGACATTTTATCCATAAGTCTGCAGATTTGTAACCTACTCTTACAAACAGCTAATTCACATCTACCTTTATGATGAGTCATGTCTACCAGCAACATTAACATACTTTGTAACTATTTATAATGTGAAGATGCAAAAGATGTTCAATCATTCCTGACCTGTTACAAAAACTGTAACACTGAAGTGCATGAACAGTAATTAAGTGACCAATAAATTAAAAAAAATTAACTGTTGACAGACAAATTAAAAACCATGAAGCTTTCACAGGTTTTTTACCTTAAAATGGTATCTTCTCACAAAGTGCCAAAGCCTTTTAGGAATATAGAACAACTATTATAACAAATATTATTATAGTGGCACGAGTGAATGTGAAATTACTGGATAATGAGTGTATGAAAAGAAAGGCATAGTTGAGGAAGTAAGATTTACTACATTTCATTTGGCATTATTCTAATGGAAAACTGTTGGCCATCATGGTCAAAGAAAGGTGGACAATTTTCACCTGAAAATTTCCTGCATGAATCAATGCCACTTATTCTGCTATATGTGCACAAGTGTTGGCAAATTGAGTCCCTCTAAAAATTTCTTCAGAATTTCATATACACATTTTCAAGCCACTAAATCATTACACTGCTATTCTTCTATGAGCAGTTGGATAATTGGCATGGACTCTGAGTACACAAAAACTCATAAAAGATCTCTAATAAATACTGCAAATTTCAATTTTTCCCCATGAAAACATGTTTCAGATAAACTATCTCAGAAATATTCTTACTATCTGCACTGCCAGTAATCCTTTCTTCTGATCTTATAATCACTCCTCCTTACATAAAAGCAGAACACAGGACTTTCAAAAACACTGTTCTGGAGGAAAACAGTCTATTGAAAACACAAGTCCAAAAGAAAAGCCTCTTTCTTTTTGTACTTGGAACAGAAACCTCATGAACCCTCCTTTAATCTTGAAAAATATTTTTGTTACTTCTCTGTAAACCTGTCAACAGGGTTTGGAAATTAAAACTGCTAGGAATCTCAATAATTTAACACCTGATGCTTGTTTCATCAAATTAAGTTGGTATGGTAAGGTTATTTACTTTGCCTAAATAATGCTGAGACTAGAAATCATATGAATAAGAAACAGTGAATAAAACTGAATTTAATGAAGGCATGCTCATGATTTTCAAATTCTTCTATACCCTAAACAAACGTAAAGCAATCCTGATAAAATATTTTTTAAAAACCAATCCCTCACTTTCTACATTAATATACATTTTCTTCTAATTTTTGGAAGTAATCCTCTTCCAATTTAAGTATTGATACAATAATTACTGTTTCAGAACTACAGTGTCTACACTGCATTTCCCATAGTAAGAATTCATTGAAGATTTAAGCTTCTTGAGCAAAACAAAGAGAATTCTGCACATACTTAGTGTTATTTTATGCTAGTCATCTATGGCATCATTTTTATATTGATGAAAAAACTGCAACTTTTGATAATGTCTTTCCCACATTGTAGAGAAGCACAAAATACCACATTATGATTTTCAGGTTTGATTCTCTTATAAAGTGCATTTGTTTGGATATTTGTCCATCATTGTGTTTGAAAAAAATGCAAGGTCACCTAGCATTACTAAAACTGTAGCAATGATTTCAAGTCTTAAGAGAAACATTCCCAAACAATATCAAATTATGCTGACAAACTTAAGAAAATTTACTTGAAGAATCAAATTTTTCTCTTCATTGTGCTGCTTATCAGAAAGAATCAAAGGTTCTTTCCAGCATTTTCTTGTCACAATAGAAACAAATTCTTTTCTATATGATTTCAGTGCAATATATATGTGCTGAATGATCATATTGCAGACACTTCACATTTTCAGCTGCAGCCACATGAAAGTCTATAAAAGCTGTCCATGACTACCTTTGCTCAGATATGGTAATTTGCCAGCAAAATAGCTTGATAATACATTCTTAAGGATAACATTCTCACACTTAGAATAAAAGCATTTCTACATCAGATATTTAGAGTTTATTAATTAGAACCAACTAATAAAGGTATGGAACCAAAAATATGCCCTGAACAAATAATGCAATATTACCTCTAAGTAAAAGCATGTTAGACATACTGCAAGATTGTTACACCTAGTGTATTTAGTCCACATTGCCTCCAAATTCCCGTTTCATACCTTATGCTCAGAGTATACTGCCATAAACTAGCCTTTACAAAGTAGAAGGTGACTGGGTTTCACGTCCCTGAGGAGAGAACAACTTATGACACATTTCTCTGGTAACAGTCCTTGAAGTCTCAAAAGCTCCCAGTCCAGTCCAAACTTCAAAATGTCCTCTTAACTGCACTGCATTAAGGGTATTCACTTTATTTTAATGAATGACAACTAAAATTGCCATCTCTCACAGACGGCAGTATCTGCCAGAGTAGCAAGGACTCTGATGTAAGCATCAATACTAGGAAAGTATTCTACCTTTTTACTATCAGACAATTTTTATAGGTCTTTGGACAAAATGTAGCATTCTGAATTTTAAGAAAAAATATGGGTCTTAAGCAGTGATTGAACTTATGCATGTCCATTACTGGACGTGTGTAATTCTTCAGCAACAGCATATGCCTGCCATGTCATGAGATGAACTGAGTAATTTAATTTTTTTGGAGCTGTCTAGGTGGTTAATAATGATGCAAACAGATTATTAATCTATAAAGAGCTTCATCAGGTGTCTCCCCTCTAAATCTTTATTCAGTTCTTATTTCAAACCTTCTCTTCTCCTACAATAGTTTATATGATCCATAAAATAAGGCACTCATTTTAATTACAAGATGTGGGGCTCTTTCCCACTGACAGACCCTCATTTTCTTTCCAGAATATTGCCTTTTAATTTCTAAATTAATTTCAACTTGTGTATCATTGTAACAAGTATTCTGGGAACACAGCACTGCCTGGATGTTCTAGATCAAAGTAATCTGTTGATAGCAACAAATTTTTCACATAAAAGAAAAGTCAACTAAAGAGTCTGAAAAATCCTAAACAGCAAAGAATCAACAATTTCAGCCTACCTCCAAGACAGAGCTTGGTCAGATGAAGAAAGCAATCATTTTAGTAGGAGAGTGCAAATGTAATTCAGGAAGCTCAAATGTTCTGGATCATTGCATTTCAGACTAGACTGGTTTTCCTGTAGGAGCATTGGAAAAGGGAAAGAACAAGGAAAGGAGGCTAAGATGCAAGATTCTACTGTGCAATATACTGCCTGTCAGATCACACTTCTGTGGACAAGGAGGAGCAGCCCTGAAAAGGGTGTATAACCTCATTAGGATTTATAGGGAAGAAAAAAAAAGCCAATCTGATTTAAAAAAAAAAAAATTAAAAAAAATAAATTAAGAGAATGAAAATTATCAGTGCTGGAGCTCAATTAGTATTAAAGGATTAGTACTAAAGCCCATGTTTTTGCTTCAATGTTCAATTCATCCAAAAATTAATTTAATTCATAGATGACAAATACTAAGCTATATTGTAGTTGTCTGTCATCAGAGACAAATATCACACAGCAGTTATCAGATTAAAGTAAAATGTTTCTAGCCCTTCTGTGATACAGGTGTAACTGTTGCATTCCCCACAACTTAGAATGAAAAATTAATGGCAAGTCTTAGACACAGGTAAATTAAACAGGACATTTGTTAAAACAAAATTCTGACATGTAATTCAAAATTACCACCCACTTCTGCCTATCATTAAAAACTAGTTTTTAATGCCAATGAATACAAAGAGAACTTTTTAAGGGCGTCTTTTTGAAAGATACACTTGTATAGAGCAGTGTTTTATAAAGTCAAATTTAAAGCATTATTTTTTTTTTCCAATTTCCATGTGTTCCTATTTTTTTCTTTTAAACTCTACAAATGTGTCTCACATAGTTATCCCCTCTAAATTTTGTAATTCTAATACTTCATTATTAACAAAGAACATGCAGATGGCCTTGGGTTGTTTTCAAATTTCTTTGATTTTGAAGTATTTTTATAGCAGCAGGATACAAAAGATACTTCTTAATATTTTTATACCAGAACAAAACATTTTGAATCAAGACAAAATCACGACATCACAAATGCTAATATCACTCTGTGAAAAATAATATCATACGACTAGAACAGACCATCCCTTTAGGGAAAAATATAATGTACAAGTGGATTATTCTTTTAGTAGTGTAATGGAAAGGCATTCCACCTAATCCCAGAAGAAAAATCCAAATATGCATTTAAATGGAAATACTACGCAATGGATAGGACAAAATAAACCTCTCATAACTGTAAAGAGCTACATATATACACATACACATGTAAACACAGGAAGCCACACTTACGAAATTTTACTTATACATGTTTAATTCTATACATATATATTTATGCATATAATTTAAAATTTTAAAAGCTAAGTTTGTAGCTCTAGGCTTATCTAGCAAATATCGAGATGCAGTCACATCACATTTTCTAGTTTGGGTCACAATTTCAAATAATATATACAACTCAGCTCTATGCAAGAAGTTGTGAGTATTCTTTTTTAATTTTCTGCACATTTTGTGCCAGACCATATTCTAAACAGCTTTTACAAAGTGATAATGTTTCACTGACAGTGTTTTGTGTACTTCACATAAAATTAAATCTCAGACAAACCTTGAGAAAAAGAAAGCAGAAAGCTAAGCAATACAGCATGTTGCTCTTTTTGACCCACAAACGATTATCAGTTATTTTAGAAGTTATGACAGTTTTCTCAAGTCCTTAAGGAGTCTGACACCATTGGTATAGCTTTTAACACTGCATTTATGTTTATATCACAATACAATAAAACAGCAGGAATAGTGTTCAAATTACTTGGGTATTGGATGGTTTATTGAAAATAACAGTATTACCATAACATTAAAAAAATTCTTTGAATGTGCTAAGTAATCACTGCTATCCATGCTGCATGTGAATTATGGGATAAATTTTGGAAGGCATCACCAATTGCAAAGACTGACTAGGTCTGTCTCTCTGATGGAGGACTCTATGCATGAACAATAAATCCTGAACAAAATGAATAACAAAATAATTTAAGTAATATGTCAATACTTAAAAAATTGTTGTGAAATCAGTGCTATGCTTGTTGTTATAATATCAATACAGATGACTTCATCCTTACAGCTAATATTTACTGTTCTTTATCAGGTACAAATAAAAAACAGAATGTAAACAACACAACCACTCTTCTCTCCATCCTTTCCCTGCAGATTGCTACATAAACCACGGTACCAATGGCATGGTATTCAATTTATCTAACTGGATTAGCAATGATTTTATCACGGTTCTTTCAAAATATTTAGAGCTACATTTTCTTATACTCAGGCTTTCATTTACTCTTTGGTTAATCAAGCTTGATTCAACATCCCTTGGATTTTTAAAAGAAGGGAAAAGAGCTCATTTTTTAAAGTGTCTTGAATATTTGTAGTACTTAATGCTAGAAATACAAGGCTAAATTATGTTATCCCTCTCAGACAAATTTGAAACCAGCTACATTCAAATTTGGGCAAACTTATTCACCATTTCCTAACCAAGAACTTCCATTATTTTCAATGGCAAAAGACAGCTTAGTAAGATTGGTAACCGGTGACAAGTGTTTGGAGATGCGCTACTACTGCCACCCCAGCCCTCCATATCAGAGTGGATATTAACTTAATGAGATACCTTGCAAAGGTTTCAAAAAGAGAAATTTGATCTGATTTTGTATTTGGTATCATGGGCAATCACACTACAAGTACAAGCCTGGCAGGCAAAACAGTAATAATAAAAATCCATTTTCCATTGAAAGAGGATTCTTATCCATAGATAAGATCCTTCTGCCTAAGAGACTTTTTGGAAGTGCCCTACAAGAAACATTAAATAGGTGCTAAGAAAAATTCATTGAAGAGAGCACATACTGCAATTATGACCAATGCATGAGGAAATAAACCCCAAAAGAAAACTTCCAAAACTACACATACCTAGATTTATATATAATTATATATAGTGACATGTGATCACTATATACACTTTGGAAAAAAAAAAATAGAACCAGATATTAATCCATTGTAAAAGAGTTCAGCAAACTAAGGCAAATTAAAAGTGAAGGGCCTACTGCTTTTAAATTATGTTCATATTGAAGTTTACTCAGAATATCTATTTCAAAGCAAGTGTTCCAACTCCTAATGACCTGCCTTCATGAAGTGTACATGCCTGGAACAATAACAGCTAAGAAATACTTTGCAACTTCTGCTGAGACTTGAAACTCAGTCTGAATTCTACTTGAAGAGAAACTTATATAAATCACAAGGCAGGCAGCCACTAACTGATATGACTGAATGTTGTTTCTCTTTCTTTTTTTTTTTTTCTTTAATCTCTGATTCAGCTTTCTCTCCTCTTGCATAGAAATGAAATAAAAAAGTACTTGAGGACTTCAAGAAACCAAGTTTCAACAGTGTAAAGGCAGAGATACTTCTGTGTTTTTTCATAGTTTGCCCTGAATTTTCAATAGCTTTCAATTGTATGTAATTTTATTTGTAATAAATATAATTTACAATACAGTATAAAAAATGACTTTAAAATTTCTTGCAATTATGGAAAAGGCACTTATGCAACAAAAGCACTCAGTAAAACTCCTACATTGCTTACTGCCTTTTCAATGGAAATTTTTAGATATTTCTGGTCAGGACAGGACCATTCTGCAATCTAATCAACTGGAATGACACAGGACACAAAACATCACTTGGTAATTTCCACATTGGGGTCCAAAACCTAAAAATCAGTCTGTAAAACTGTTGCAAACACTAGATACCATCCTCATCTGTATCATTCTTAATGGCATTATCTGTCAATTAAAATGCAGTATTTTAAGGCATCAAATTTTCACCATGAAGACTCCCTATTCTGAGTAGTTAACTTAAGATATTATCAGAAATAGCCATTTTTTTCCTACAAATTTAGGCATATTGACAGAAACTATAGACCACCTGGGAAAAAAATCATGTCTCACAAGCATCTAAAAATCAGTGAGGTCTTTTTTAAGAGGATGCCTCAGCATAGGTGCATTTGGAAATCTCCTGTCTTCATTATGTGGTTTTACTCAAAAAAAGCCAACTCCTCTATAAACTGACGTGGAAATTAAAGTCCCCCTGTAATACCTGGTAAAAGACCATCTAAGCTCTACTTTAAATAGAGTGGCAAGCATGGCCAGGGGTTAACATTCCAGTCTCTCTGAGAACCATTGGCACTGATGCTTGTGAGAGAGCCCAGTACAGAGTATTTTGTTTCTTCTAGCAGTCTTGATGCACAGAGGAAGGAAACTCCTTTTATTTTTGATTACCAGCAGACACATTCTCAGCTTAGCGTATAGTCTGTGCCCAAACCCCTGTCTTTCCAGCATATTAATTAATGCATGCTGTACTATAACTGATTATGCAGTCACAGATGTGCTCAGGTTATACAATAGTAATACAAACTGTTGCAAATAAGAAATTTGAAAAGGACTTGTGATATAAATACTTAAGAACAAATATAAGTAGAATTCCAAAATGTGCAATTCATCACTGTACTTCTGCCTTCCACCTCCAGCAGACTGCCTCAGCCATCAACACTACCTTAAAACATTGCCTTAAAATACAGGATACAAAGATGAGAAAATGAGTGAAGTAACTTCACTTATAAGCAATCTTGGTTTGTTTTATATTACAGGCAAGAACACAAACAAAGCTAATAGGCATAAGAAGGTGATGTTATCATTTTATGATTCTGTGATTATCATAATTACCTGGTGATAGTAACATAGTAGCACTTCAAGGGTAAAATGCACCTGAGATTTTCCAATGCATTAGTTTTTCATTAGAAATGTCAGTGCATTAAAGCCAGAGTGTTTTATAAGAAGCAATTGGTTTTGGCCAGTTTCCAGTTAAGACAGGAGATTTCTTGCCAGGTTGCTGTCAGTTTACTTAACAGGCTCCACCAGAGTCTGCATTTGTATGGTCCACAGCCCTTAATACAGTTCCCCAGGCAAACTGTTGTGAACTTAGGAACAGACTTTCCCTATCCGTTTGGTCCCAAACTGACAACATGGTTCTACCATGTCCAGCCTAAAGACAGGATCCAGAAAGAGTAACACAAAACACCCAAAGCTGTTTTCTCACAAGAATTATCTGTTCAAGTTCAGGAAGACAGAAGAAAAATCCCAATTTTCTGCTTTAATTTGTCTCACAGGAAATTTCAGTATCTAATTGTTCTCCATTCTCACCAAAAATCTTTAGAAATTTTTTTCCTGCATAATGGAGATTCTGCACTTCAGTTAACTGCAAACCAGCTTCACAACAAAGAATTAATATAACACTTTCTACAAAAATGCTTGACCAAAACCTGAAAACCTCATTAAAGTTTTTCATTGAAAAATGACACTTGAGATGATCTATTCTCACACAAGCGTTCTAGGCAAATCTGATCAAATTTTTCCATTTTAATCAGGCTTGATACTTCTGAAACAAAATACAATACCAGAAACAAGACAAGTATGAACCAGGTACTAAGACATCACATTCATGTAAAGTCTAACTTACCCTAAACCAGGTAAAGCTGTAAGTGGAAAGCCTTCAGGAAATGCCAATATGTGGAAGCAACATCGCCCCAATCTGGGTTGACAAGACCACACTTAAGGGGATATTACTACAAGGTAGAGAGAATTTGCGTAGCAGAAAGAAAGGGCAGCTTGAGGAACCTCCTTAAGGAAGAAACGTAAAAGAAGGACTTTTCAAAGGAGATTGGAAGTAACAGAAAGGAAAGGCAGATGATAATGTGCCAAAGACATGGTAGAAGAGAAAACCAAAAATATCAACACAGAAACAGCAAAATTAAAAGATAAATAGGTAGCAAAGTAAAACTTCACATGATTTTTCTGTCAAGGAGCAGCAATTAAAAAATTATACAAGAAAACACCTTCTAGCAAATCTTAATATAAAAAAAAATTATGAAAGTCCCCAAACACTTAATGTTATCCTAAAATCTGCTCCATCTTGCTTTATAAAGCTTGCATAAATCAGAAATGTATTTTCAATCTTCTGAAGTTCTGACATCTCATATTGTTAACAGAGCTGTAGCAACAAATTGCTCTAAGAGTGGCAGCCATTACACCCCCTTAAAATCTGAAAGTAAATGTGTATCTAAATATGGGAGAGAGGAATATTTATTTTTATTTCTTCCAACTGGGTGAAAGTGAGGCTTTCTTTTCTCCAGGAAGACATATCCTTAGTCACCATGAGAGTACCAGAAAGGGAACCTGAACATAAAGGCATGGTGAAGAAGGGAGACAGGCTGGCACGTTCACAATGTTTTAGAGAATAAGGAAAAATTATAGCTTGTTCAGGTGATACTGGAAGATTAAATGCAGGCAAATATTTAACAATGGAGTGGGAATGTAAGGAGAGGCATTTTGAAGTAGAAACAGAGAAAAATATGCAGGAAAATAATGTCAGAAAAATGTGTAGACCAGAAAACACTGAGAAGAAAAATCAGGAACCCTGCCAAGAGAGAAAACTGTCAACTTAATTGATCTTGAACCTATTCCAAAGGCAGAGAAGAATGGATGATGTAGGGCCATTACTGAGCAAGAATGAAGAAGAGATGTATGTTAATCTTTTAACCCTCCTCTTCCAAATTCCAATAGCCTCCAAAGTATGCCTGACTTTTTAAAACTCCAACATTTATCATAGTTCTTCTATTGCCATCCCAGTCACAAGTAAATATTGAAAAAAAATAATTCCAAGAAATTGTAAAAAAATTTGAAGTTATACACTTAACTATGGCTTGTCTGGTCACCTCTTTTTTTTTTTTTCTGCTTTTTCTGGTTTTTTAAATAGGGACATTTAAAAAAATACAAAACATTAGTTCAGTTTACAATACAATCTGTACAATCCCAACAATATTTTGAGGGGTATTGTTACTGTATGCACTGTTTAGTAGGAAATTGATAGCAAGAAAGATAAAATCACTTACATAGAGCATCAAGGATCCCCTTGGTACCTTGTCTGCCTAAAGCTATCTGCATTTTCTTTACAATTCAGATTCCACATCTCTAAAAGTGTGATCCAGAGTAAGCTGAATATTAACTTTTCTGGCATTGTCAATATGTAACTGCATCACAGAGAAGACAATGTCTGTCTTCCTTTATCATCCTTTCTCACTCATTCCTCAACTGCAAGCTGATTATTATGGCATTCTCTAAGATTAAGAACAACCTGATTATTTAAATTTAGATGATAATGTTACTTGAATCAGAATTTCCCTAATTGTGTGTTGCCTAAACTCAAAAAAGCATCTCCAGAATGCTTTATTGTTGAAAGGTATATGCATGAATTTTATCTTGTGTGTTCTCAGTTATATGCACCTTCTCTGATTGAGGTGCTACAATTATTAACTATGGGTGTTTGTTGTTTTTTAATGCAGAAATTGAAGTTTCAGGGAACCGAGGTCTCTAAAATTGCAAACAGTACTTACTCACGAGCTGTGTACTTGGTAAAAGTGAGTATTGACTGCAGTGAAAAGATCAGAGGAAAAGGAAAACAGCTGTTTAATAAGAGCAGAAGTATTTTGTTAACCAAAGAATCTACCAGCCAAGTCACAGTCTTTGACTCAAGACCCACACAAATACAAAAAGACAGTTTAAAGAGAAAAAAAGCCCAAAACAGCCAGACGGGGACAAGGACATTAGAAATGGTGGAAGTTCAGAGATATTCACATTCATTAAGGTTTCGGTCCCTTTCCAGGTCTCAGAGCAGACATTTGCACAATGGGCAAATTGAGCTGACTTACACATTTCAAAGTAAGTGTGGTCTTCCCACAAATACTTTTGTCTCATTTAGAAGAAACAAAATATTTGTTTTAGTCTTTCAACCTGAATTGTTATTTTATTGACAAATGTCATCTTTTCAAATGAGAATTTTTCATGGTCTCAGTATTTTAAACCAGTGTCTTCTGTTTACACAGCCCCACTGTAATGGTATACTTGGAAGGAAGAGGTCAAGGATCCTAACCTCATTTCAACTAAGTATCAAAATAATGTGAGACTCACAAGCGCGGCCTCAGTCAAGAGTTCTTAACAAGATACAGTTAACAAATAAAGTTGAATGTACTTCACATGTTTTAAATGTCCATACAAACAACAGTGCAATATCCTGTCAAACAGACCAACCACTAAAACATTACCAAAGTGACCAAAGAGATGGATGAGTCCTACACTTCACTGGAATAAAAAGTTAGGCATTAGAGATGACCCTTGCTTCATACAGATACAATCATTCAACTAAGGAAGTGAAAACTTGTATTCTAATTCAATGTGGACAGAATTCAGTGTGGACTTCTGTACAAAGAAGAAACAAAAAGCTTGAGGAGAAAACTAAATCTGGATGGATTCTGTGAGCTTTCAGTTTGAGAGGAAAACTGTAAATGATAATACCTTCCAACCAAAGGGAATCAAGACAACTTAAAACTTAACGATCAGCTTCGAGAAAAACTTCTGTAAGAAAGTTTCAGTTCGTCAATAGAAGTTTTTAGTATCCTTTTAAAAAATGCATTAAAAGGCATAATATATGTATAAAAACTGAAAACATGACTGCCACCTTATCAGAAAACAATTTAGATGAAAAAGAGAATGGAGAATAGGATGAGAAGAAACTTTCCTACGCAATCTTAAATCACTTAAATACAATTTATTAATTTCTTAAGGTATTTTACAAACAAGCTGTAATTGTGTTATCCTCTTAGCACATCACATAGCTCACAGTGCTAAGTGCAGCAGGGAAAAAATGTTGACAAACTCTCGAAGTAAGAGAAAGGAAACTTCTCAGGAACTAGGAGTTGAACAATGCTTGCCACAAATCAGCATGCCCGTCCACTGACTGAAAACAAACCTGGAACCAAGGAAGCTCCTGCTTTTGAATTTCCTATATATTTAAGTATTTTATTACTATTTTTAACATGATATATTGCTTTGATGAAATACAGGAGTCTAGTATCTGAAAGACTTTTATGTTTCTGCAAACTTGGCTCATGCTTAAGTCTGAAGTAGGTTAACTACTAGTAACTACAGCAGGCTGCTCTAATAGTCTGCTAACATACAGTATGTGACACTATCTACAGCGCTGTCTAATGCACACTTTAAGACTGGAGAGCACATCTTTCAAAATACTGAACTATATTACCTTGCATTTCTGTTGCTGCAAGGAAAGAGTAGTTGCTATTCTATACTGCACTACACCCAAATTCTATCATGTGTCAAACCTTCTCTGAAGTTTTTATTTCTCAGAAATATTCTGGCAGACAAAATTCTAACAGCCTAGAAAAAGAATTACTGAGAACATGAATATTCCAAGTCTGGAATGTCATGGACCTAACTGTATTGAGAGCAACTGATAAGAAAACAGCACTGAGAATATCCACTAACCGATGAAGCAGCAACTATGAGGTGAAAGAAACTAAGAGACTAAACAAAACTTCCCAATGAAACAGCCCATCATCCTATGAATAGAAAAATGTAGCCCATGAAACTGTTTCCTATCAATGAAATAGCACTAGGCTGCCAATTAGATCTGGCACACCCGCATTTTGTATTGGAGAATTTGCTTAGGTTTCCAGCTTCCTCGTGTGCCTGGTGCAAAGTGTGAGTGTGTGCATTTGTTATACATCTTTTTACCTTTACTTCAAAAATGGAAAAAATTATAGTCACAGAATCAAGAAGTAAAATAATCATGAGATATTTTTGTTTAAGTTCCTCCCAGGGGTTTTCAATGTACGATATTTAATACAGTATGATTAAAATCTGGTTTTCCAGTTTATTTGAAGTAGAAAATATACAAAGGAGAGTAGGAAATTATGCATTTGCCACTTTCAGATTCTCAGCTGCCTGTATCTGCAACTTATACAAAGAATTTAATACTATATATACTCAAACAGTTTTCTGGAGCAACTACCTTTTACTGGAATGTCAAGAGTAACCATATCACATGAAATTGGATGCTTTAGCAAAACAGCATGGGTCATGAAGCTCTTAAAAAACTTAAAATAGACATAGAGAGATTTTTTTTTCTATTTTTTTTTCAATTGATGATTTCAAATAAGCCCTCTCCTCTCTTTGTGCAGTTACAAAAACAGTATCACTAAAACTCAAAGAAGCATTTTCAAGCATTTCTTAAATAAATGTTTTATCACTTTTTCTTAGGGGATTAAACTGCATATTTTCAAGCTCACAAGATGAGCATTCAGGAAAACACACAAAGTATTGACAATTAGAAAATTTTCCACTGTAAAACCTAATCACCAAAGTCCTCCTGCTCCACGAAAGTTAGTTAACGCAATAGTATCTTTCCATTTTGAGAAACAGGGTGCTTGATGTCAAGACATTAAAACCATCTCAGAACTAATAGTACAGATTTAGTATTAAAAAGAAGATCTAAGTCTCAGGGTAAATCTTCCTTTGAAAGCATTTATTGATCTTTCCTTCACCACACTGTTCACCATTTCTGTAAAGCAATACATTTGAGAATGGTGATGTAAGCAATGAATAAGTCACAATGACAAGTGGGTAATAAATAATGACTGACAGAGTTTCAGAGAACACAGGACTGGTCTCCAAAGGATAAGGATAATCCTGAAGGTGGCCAAAAGGGTTATTGTAGCACAAACCCACCAAAATTACTGGAAATCTGATGCAGTCTAAAGAGAGTCAGTGCATGTGAAAGAAAAAACACTGCACAAACTGCAGCACAATGGAACACGACTATACGAACAAGAAAGTTTAATAAATTAATCCCAGTAATTATAAACCAACAGTATCTAGCTCTGAGTAAGCATTACAGTTTAAACTCAAGTTCTACAAAATATTATATATCTATATAGATTAATCCTGATACACTGGCCAGGGAACACAGAAGCTGAAAAAACCCAAGACAACAAAGCCAGTCAGTTTAATGTACCTTGTGGATGACATATTCTGTAATAAACAGTGCCTTCATGAAATACAATGGTATCACTGTTCTAGATACCAAAAGTACACTACAAAGGAAAAAAAAAAAAAGTGGCGAGTGTGGATAATACAGAAGTCAGCAAAGCAAAATGCCTAAGGAATGTAGAACAAACAGGTCTGTAAGATAATATTTCAAAGGAAAAGTGTTAATTTTTTTTCAGTCCCTAACTCCTCAGTATCTCCTGTCACTTCACTGTAATTTTATCTGTATTTCTGGTGGATATTATCTATATTTCTGGCAGTTATAAAAAGAGGCCATCAAGTAACCAAGTAAAGCCTAAATACTAATTTTTATTTTTTTTAATACTATGTCATTAAAGATTCTCATGTGATCAAATTCAAGAGAAAGAATGTCTTAAAAGTAAAGTTAGAAAAAGTCTTTAAAAGAATACCCCAAAAATAAGGAAGTCTTAGAACTTAAATATAATCATAAAGGCATAATAATATGCCCCAAGGTCACAAAAAAAAGTCCCATAAATGTCTCCAGCAAGAAAAGTCAATATTTCTTTTGCTATATCAAATAATGTTCCAATTTAGATTGTAGTATTTGTTTTTATTCATGTAACTAGTGTTACTGTGTAGGCAACTGTTAACCAAGTAAATTGGAATAGGTATTTATTATTTCATGTATAAAATATATATCCAACATTCAGTCTTCACATTTTTTGGTATTTAAAAATTAAAGAAATACTAAAAATGCAAATTAACAGTCATCAGAAATACCTTTAACTACTTTGCATCACCTTAGATTTTATGAAGGGATATTTGGAATTTATTTAATGATCTTAAGCAAGTTACTTGAAAACAACTGCATTCAACTATAGATTTTCCTTAAACACATACTCTAATAAACATTTCAGACACAGATCACATGATCCAACTAAATGAAAAGAAGCATGGTACTTTACAGAGAGGTAATCATTATTGAATGGGGTAAAGTCATTGACATTTTAAGGAAAAGCATAAAGTATGTGGACTAAACATGACATTTCCTATAAACATCTGCACTGGCTGCTTTGTCACTTCTTTGCCCAGTTTTGGTAAATTATGTCAGCTCTCAATAGACGGAAAAGCTTTTCCTCCAACATTGTAATCAATATTTATTGCTATTTTAATTATGTTGAATCTTAATTGGCAAGTTTCATTGCAATAAAATATACCTTATTTATTTTTCCAAATAGACAACATCTTATCTATCTCAAACATTCCAATTTAAAATTAAAACTTTTTATCACTCTTAACCAGATCACACTTATAACAAATCACCAGTATTTGTTTTCTTAATTAAAATATTATTTTAATTAATAATTCATTTTCTAAGCAAAATTCCCACTGATCTGTAAGACAAATTTATTTAAATAGAGTGAACGGTGATGAAGTTCCATTAAAAATATTAAAATTTTAAAAATACTAAAATCAAAGTACCTATTTAAAGTAGGAATTTATACTGCCCTTTTTTTCTAATACTCTTTTCTATCCTTTCTTTATGAAGTAAACTTCAAGATCACTTTCAAATTATTAAAAATATGGTTTAGCTATACTGTTTTTAAAAAAAACCAAACACTTGTTTTATCATAAGAACCCTCCAATGAATGAAGAAGCTCATTTAACAAAAATGATCTCCCCCCCACCCCAGTATTTAGGAGTAACAATAATTATGCAATTGGTCCAAGAATTAAGCTTGATTCAAAGTTTCTGTTAAATTTAGAGTGAAAGTAATCTTAAGCAAATTATCTTTATTGTAAAATTACTTGACCCTGTTACTTTTCTGCCAGTAGAATAATAGTTGCTTTCCTCAAATAACATGGGTACCCTTTCTACTTCTGCAATTTCATTGTATTACTGGATATAATACAGTCAATAGTAAATACAGACTATTTTCCGGATTAGTCATTGCACACTATGCCATAATAGTTTCCTACTTCAGTAACATTTCAATAGAAAAAAAAAATCTCATGGCAAAGAGTAGACATATGACTAGAGGCTAGTGATTACCCATAAAATAGAAAAAAAACCCAAAGCTTCTACACAGTACACTTCTGAAGGATCTCACCTCCTAATTTAATATTACATTAGTCCTCCTCACCATTTATTACCATATTTCAAATATTGCAAGTGGTTTGTTATGTATTATTTACTCCACCAAAATTCTTACCACTTGTTACACAGAGAAAAAGGTCTTCAAAAGGAGAAAGCTCATGCATTTATCCATCTACTGTTCCAAAGGAACTAAGGCTTGTGGTCAGTCATGTGCTTTACACAAATCATAAGAGATACAGGAATGTTTTGAATAGCCATCCATGGTTACATCATTAACTATAATTTACTGCAATGACTTATGAATTTCATTTCATGGAAGTCCATTAAGAGTGTGTTCTACATGTACATTAACACTCCCCATCATAAAGTAAGCCATTTAACTTTTCAAAGAGTGACTTTTATGATGCTGTTACAGAAGCAACTAATTGTAGTTAAAGCATTTCTTTTTTAAAAGGTCGTTCTTTTTTATTGCAGTTTATAATATAAAAATGGCAGCTCATGGGTGTGAATGTGCACATATGCGAACATGTGTGTTCAATACTGAACCTGTCCAACAAGTTCTGTAAAAAACACAGACTAAAAAGTTATTTGCATATTAAGCTACAATGAGTTAAAAGAGAAATCTAAATTGTAAATGAGTTTTGGAGACAAATCAATGCTAATGAACAACAATTACTTTAGTCACTGTGTGAATTAAAACAACATCATTAATAAAGCTTAGGTGCTCTGCTGGCAAGCATGTCTTTAGTCCCTGGCAGATCATGTAAGATTTAAATTAGGAGAAATAGCAAGCACAAAGGAAGTATGTTGAAAATGATTTTGTTTTGAAGCTCCACTTCAAACAAAAGCTTCCAGAAAGCCTACAAAACTCAGAAAATCCCATCCAGTCATTTTAACCACTGCCTTGAATGAATTATAAAATTTCAGATTTGCACTAGATAATGACAGAAGATCTAATAAGCCTAGAAGATGAGTTAGAACACCATCTTTTGTTCCCTTTCTTGCATATGAAACAGTCAGTGAAAAATCAGAATCTTTCCTTAAGAAAAAAGGGGCCTGTCTTTGAGCTAAAAATAAGTCTAAACATCCTGTTCTTTACCTAAATGCTCAAAAAACAGCTGCAGGTAGTAACCACGTAGGGAGAAACTACAGAGGGCACTGTTGTATCAGTTTTTAAGAGTTACAATGGTGATAGGGCCCAAGTATAGGAGATTGTCAGGAAAATAAATAACTGACTAAGGAAAGAATCTGGAGTTAGAAGAGCATGCAAATGCACTAAACCTAAAACAATAATAGAGCAAAAACACAGAAGCTGTATTTCTGAGGGAAAATGGACTGAAAGAAAAGTTCATGTAACAGACTGTCAGGCCGATAGGAATACTGCAGTGCACACATTTGGCATTTTCCTTTGTAGTGCTTTCTATGAAAAAGGTAACTAATCATAGTGCCCCCTTATCCATTGCAAACAGGAACCTATTACTAGAATCCCACTCATAATCAATATGAAAATGAGTGATGAGTGTTATGCAATTCTTCCACAGACAGAATTTATCAACAGAAACAATATAATAGTCCTTTCATAGTGTAAAAGGCCAGCTCTGTTTTATTCCTTTTCATGACACTTACAAATCAATCATTTCTAATTTGAAAGCAGTAACATTGGTGCAACATAAACCAAATTAAATCCCACCCTTTCCAGAAGAATTATCTTTAAATATACCAATCAAAGCAAGCAATTATTATGAAAATAATGTAACCCTGAAACTGCTGTATGTTTGACATTCATGTGAAAGGGGAAAGTATGTTAAATAAGTCAGCGTAAATACCTTAGTAAATCAATGCAAAATTATTTTTACACAACAAATGGGCTTGTGAGATACAAATATTTATGCAAACAATTTTGATAAATGTTTTACTGTGAGTTTACATGAAAGTTTGTCTTTGATCTTATTTTATTAGAAATACCCCCAATTACATTTTTCAAACACTAATAAATTTTGAAATGTATTTTAGCACTGCCTAATGAGAATTGCAAATAATGTAAAACAGGCAGCTACAGAACAGTACACAACAATTAATGGTTTCTGTAGTTTTCATTTTTACATTTAAAAATTATTAATAAGATGCCAATTAAGAAACAGAAGTACTGAAATAAGATATGGATAATATCAATCATTTAATGAGACTTCAGAGAAGTTTTTCACATTTTTTCACATTGTGGTGGCAAAAGCCACAAGCGAAGTGTTTTGCAGCACTACAGCAAAGAAACACCAGACTTTTATGAACACTGACTCAAACTTGCATTTAAAGAATACTACATGGAAGGTAATTTGAAATTTAAGCAATGATTTCATAATAAACCAAAAGATAAATGTTAAGAGATGATGCTCAAGCAAATGAAATATACCAGAAAATTGTCTAAAGCTTTGTGAACGAATGAACAAAACAAACAAAATCAAAACCACAGACGGTGCCTGTGGATACTCACTCACATCCACATCCATAAGAACTGTGATGGTAACTGTGAAAGAATTGAGTCTCTAAGCATGCAAAGACAGATGTACTACATGAAAGGAAACCGACACAGAAAATGAAAACGTATTTTTTTTTAGAAATTGCAAAACCAGACAACACAAGTATATTGACTAAGCAAGACCTCAGTTCCCTCACAGACATTGAGACCTAGAATTTCTAAGTGATTGAAGGAATTGCTTCAAACAACTTATTAATAAAAGATAAATTAAAACAAAAACTAATGTTCATGTCAGAAATGTTTCATCCAGGTTTTGCCACTTCTGTCTTCCAAACAGGCTCTATATGTGCAATGCTAAGTGGAAAAATTTGCTAAATTTCAAATTCATATGTATTGTCTTTAACCTAATTCTGTTCCTAAATCAGAATTATTTAAAATTGCTTAACATTCTACCAGTCTAGTAATCTCTTTTCATTAGCACTGTTTCAGGCAGTCTAGTTATGCTAAAATAGTTTCCTCTGATTTTATTGTTTCCAGCTGTTGATAAAAATTTTACTAGTATTACTTTTGCACACTTTTTTTATAATTTATATAATTGCAGACAGACAGGCAGTTTGCATACATGTCAAAAAACCTAACAGTTTGTTAGATACATAATATTGTTAAACAAAATGCATAAATGTCTATTAACCTACTGTATATACTCTATGACACTAGGTGAAGTTCTCAAGGTATAAAACATGTTCCTTCTATGTAAAACTTAACTGCACTTGAAAGCAGAAATTTGCAGTGCATTCCTAGAGACATGGAATTGGATACAAAAGGAGCTGCTTCAGAGACTGTAGCGTCTATGCACATCAATACAATTCAAATGATGAAAAAAGTTTTGATAATGTTTACAAAATTGACTTAAACATCTTAATGCATTTTTCTATTTAACTACAATAACGAATGCCAAAATGTTACTAGATAACACTCTAAATATTCAAGATATTTAACAAGATATTCAAGGTTCCTTTCTCCCTATGCAAGAGAACACATTAAAACCAATTTTACTATCGTAATTTATTCAAAGCTTGATTATGAGCAATAGCTGCGAGAAGAAATACAGCATTGTTGATTCATATACAAGCATTTCACTTAACTGCATTGGATAATAGCTGTGCTCCTAAAGGAGTATAAAAGCAAAGTGATTAGAAGTCATTACTGTTAATTAGCATTCACTTTACATTTATAGGGATGAACCTTTTTCTGTGTTGAACAAATAGAAAGCTTTTATCTGCAAGTCTATCAAACTTGGTCAAGGTAGGCACTGAAACAAATGTCAGTGACCAGTAAGTTGAATTCAAAACAACAATAACAATAAAAGCAAAACAAAATCTAAGGATGTATCATCATCCAATTAGTGAGATTCAGTTTTTAAACAGGAAAAGGTCTGAAGGGAATGAGTAAAACTGGAAACTCATACTTTACATTCTGCAATCTCACTGATAAAAGGAGGAAATGTGTGTTTATCAAACTTGCTGCGAGTGCACGGTTCATGTGGCGTCCTGTAAACAATGCCTGGCTGCCCATTCCCAAATGCATGTGAGAATCTTGCAACCCAGAACATCATATTCAGCGGGCAAGGTCACACTAGAGATGCCCTGGAAATGGGAAATTAGGAAAACCTGGCAATCAGAGGTTTCAAGCTGACCAGAACAAGCCCTCAGGGTTGCTTACCATCTTTTACCACCAGCCTGACTGTCTCTACTTATTCAATATTAACACAACAAGACAGGGCGTGAGTGGAAACAACTCCACACACCTAACAAGGAGAAATACAGTGACTTTTTTGTTTACATAATGCTCAACATTTCTCACAGTAAGAAACTACCTTGAAGATATTGCTAAAGATCCCCTTCTAAAAAAATAAAAAATAAAAAATTCCTGACCCTGCCTGAAGTGGTCAGATGAGACACACAGAATTCCAGGCATCCTGTTGATTAAAAAAATTTCCTTGTTCCCATCTCATTTTAAAATTCATATAACCAACCCCCACCAACAACTAAATAAACCCTGTGCTCTGAATGAAACAAGATACATAATTATTTTTACACTGCTTAAATCACTCCCAACTATGCAATTACTTCTTACCCTCTTCCCTTCATTCACACTCTTATTTACTGCTAATGACAATGGTCATTCCTGAGGTGGGGGAAGCTACGGAACTCAAATCCAAAATTAATTAAAAGATAAATAACAAGTTGTTTAAGTAATGCAGTCACTTAACATGATGAGGGCAAAGGGAAAATCCAAGTCCTTGCAGATAAAAATTTACTCATTATAAAAGGTGGAGGAGCCAAGTCTATTAAAAAACACAGCAAATATTTTCTCTAAAAAAAATAAATTCTTATTTTATCAAGAAGCACAGTTATTTATTTCTTGTCAGCGCAGGCAACCTCTTCATACAATTTCTAAAAGTTCCTATTTAACTTACATTTGTCTAAAGACAAAAAGAACTGAGCTATGAGATGTGGTCTCCAAATGTTCTTCAAATCTATATGACTACTGAAAGGCCCAGTCAATAATTTCTATTGTTATATCTAGGACAGTTTCCCTTAACTGGGAGTAGAAGATTTTTTACAATTTGCTTTCAATACTTATGGTAAAATTTCACTTGCCATACAAAAATTCTGAATTTTAATTAATGAATTAGATATAAAGGTAATCTATCAATATATCAAGGGCACAGTGACTTGCAATAATCACAATGTAGGTAAAAAATTATGGAGGAGGGATTACTTTGGAAATTCAGCATAAGGAAAAGCACCTCTTCATATTTTAATCTTTCTTCAAAATGTTGAGAAATACAACTCTGAAGAATTAATCCATGTATCTACAGATAATTCAAATCATAACAGGGAAAAGACCAGATTTTCTTCAATGAAAATATGGGAGATTACTAGAACAGGATTCTTCTGCACACTTCTGAACTCCCTGAATCCCACAAGTGAGAGGGGAAAGCTACCTACTTTGTCTGAACTCAAGAAGTACAAAAGTAATTGGTGAAGAGCATGCTGAGGACCTTGGATTACAGATTCTTCAAGTAAATCAGGATTCTACAGCTAATAATTATTTGGCCTCTTTAAGAGTCCTAAGAAATTTTACAAACCTTATTTGTAGGAGTTAAGAATACACTACTTGTCTTTACCATGTACATACTACAACTGAAGCCATGTATACCAGACATCTAAAAACCAAGTGATTATTCCTATATGCTTTACAGTTTCTTTAAAATGTGTTTTACAATGAAGCAATGCTGTGATAAAATACCATGTTACATTTATTCATATATTTTTCTATGTAATAGCACCTAAATCTTTGTCAGTAGAAAAGTCACAGAGAATCAGCAATCACACTGAATCTGAGGACTCTTTTCACCAATTGGCCCAGCAGCTGAATTCTGGAGAAGGGTAAAAGAAAGACCATTTCCTTAGCAAGGAAGGCTATTAGCAACATCAAGCAACTGAAAGTTTAATGTTCCATGAGGGAATTAATCCCTATCTGAAGGCCAGATATGATATTATATTTCATCCATTCATCTCAAACCCTGAAGAACTGATTTCTGAAGAAATCTCAGGGAGTTTCACCGAATACTGATAGGACCGAAGTTACTTCTATTCCACCTGAACCCACACCGATCATGTGTTTTGTCTGAGACAAAATATCTTTAATAACATCTAAAATGGCATCACTATTGTAATTTTAACTCTCCGACAGGAATGCTTTCTGTCTTCACTAAACATCAGACTGGAACCATTTAAAAAAATCATGATCCTGTTCTTAAAAAGTAATTATTAAATACAGGAGTCATACTGCATTATTAATCTCTTTATTTCTATAACTAAAAAAGGTTACTTATTCTTAGTGACTGATTGTTGTAAGATCACTGTTCCAGAATGCCACAATATTTTCTAGAATAAATCTCCTTTCTTTCCTTCCACATCACTGATAAAATGAAACAGTGCCACAACCAAAGCCTGTTATTATTCAAGTGTTTCATACATGCTATATATCCAACATTAATATTTATTTTTCAGAATATGATCAATGAATTATTTCATAATTAATTTCTTCAGTCCTGAGAGACAATATATAAATTTATTTCAAGTGAACTTTTTTTTTGAAAGTGGGTTCTAAATCCACAAAGAGCACAACGAAAAGGACTCTGACAGAAATAACATGTTAAAACTGAAAATCCACTAAAAATCCACTTGCATGATTTATAATAAACATGGGGAAATATAAAAAACTACACAAAGAATAAATTTTTAAAATACTAATTAAAAAAAAAAAAAGTAATTAAGCATGTCATCAAAAATTTGAAAAAGAAGAGCTAGAAGAAAGACATTTTTACCTAGTTCAAAAATTCTACAAATTCCTTCAGTAATGGAAATTTACCAAACAAAGGCAAAGACTTATGGAGTAGATAAGGCAAAGAATTTGCAAGAGGACAGAATTGTCTACTGAATACAAAATATCTTGCATCGGTCTGTTTAGTCTGGAATGCACGATTATTGCCCTTGACAAAAGTTTAGCCACAGTTCCACGAGATACAGAAAACAATCCAAAATTAACACATCTAATACCACTTCTGTATGTGCTTGCATAAAACATCTCTGTATTATTTGAACAAGATCCTAATTACATTGAAAAGGAGACAAAACAGTTAAATATTGCCTAAATTGAAATGTCGTATGAAAGTTTCACAAAAATGCCTTCATGCTTCAGTCTTTTCTACCACCAGAGGAAGAGAAATAGTTTCTCACCACATTTCAAAGACAGCAGAATTATAAAAACCCTAAAAGATAATTCAGGTAACTAAGAAACTCTAGTGCTTACAGGCTTGGCTGGGGAAAATCTCCAATACGGACAGTAACAAACACGGACAAACATGGACAGCAGTAATCCCTATTCAGTAACGTTGCAAGGAGATGAAATTATTCTTTAGAGATCAGGATTTACATGTCTCATGAAATAAATATTCTACTATCAGGTGAAGACTGCATAGTAAAATACATTTAGATATCATATAAATACTCTGTTTCACAATATATAAAAAACACAGAATCTATAACATGGCATTAGGCAACTAAAAAATAGATATAATTTTCCTTTACACTTATCAATCACCTGGGTTTGTGACAAAATTAATAGATTTGCAGTCATTGATAATCAGTATCACTCACTGAGTCACATGAACTAGAACAGGACTCTTGTCCTGGGTGTCCCAAGAACTCTGAGGGAATATTTAACTCTTTAGAAATCTTGTTCTCATAACATCATTTTTAAAAACATCATATACTTCCAAATTTATACAGTTTTTTTAAAAGTGTTTTGTTTTAATTTCTTTACTAAATAAGTACTTGCAATAGCAGCATTCTTCACCAATGGAAAGTCAGGTACACTATGTGATTTTGATTTAGACACACCTTTCCTGTAGTCTTGGCCCCAAACCATTGACTGAAAAAAAGAGCTTTAACCAGCATTTTAAAATTACAGTCACTTAAAGCTGGTTTTGACAAGGCTTCCACAGAACTCATCCCCTCCCTTCAAGAGAATGCAAATTGACTTCTCTGCTCAAAACTATTAACATCTGGGGAAAAAACCTCCTAAAGCAAAATCCTCAGCAATTAAGACTTAAATAGTAAAGCTACTAAACAGCAGTTATTAAAAAATGTGAAAAAATAAAACTAGAAAGCTTTCAAAGTTACTGCTAACACACAGAAAAAAAAGTTAGTAGTTTCTTAAAACTAAAATACCACAGTTGCTATAGTTTATTTCCCCTCATAATTTTGCAGTTATTCATCAAAACATGCAAGACACTTCCTGAAACTTTTGTATTAGAATTTCATAGCTAGGCTGGACTGTAAAGACATTGTTATATAAAGTATAACATAAAGGCAATATATTGTTAATATTTATGACTTCAAGATATCATGCAGTTGCCTTAATATTTCTGCACAGGAAAGGAATACATATTTAGTTCCAGACAACATGATAACATCTCTTTCAGCTATAGTTATAATTATCATGTACAAACTTCCAATGCAGAAGTTGTCAAGATTTAACACTAGCAATAATTTATGTCAGGGATCCATTCCTCCAAAGACAGCAAGAACCGTAGAGGAAGTATCATCTTAATTGCCACTAATTTTCCCATTTTTAATTAAATTGATCAGTAATTTATTACCTTACCCAGCAGCAGAAAGCTGTTAGCACGCAGCTTTAAGAGACAGTAGATATCAGTCCTTCTAATTTCTAATACTACTGTGGTTTAAAAATAATTTAAAAGTGCTGTATCATATTTCTTTTTATTCCTATACTGCAGGATATGCACATTCCATTTAAAACCTCTGTGAAGCTCTAGAGCATAATCACAGAATCATTTAGGTTGCAAAAGGCCTTGAAATCATCGAGTCCAACCATAAACCTAACACTGCCAAGTCCACCACTAAACTATGTCCCTAGGCACCTAGTCTACACAACTTTTAAACACCTCCAGAGACACTGACTCAACCATTTCCCTGAGCAGCCTGTTCCAATGCTTGATACCCCTTTCAGCAAAGAAATGTTTCCTAATATCCAACCTCAACCTCCCCAGCACAACTCGAGGCTGTACCGCCTACATGCACTGTTCTCCTGTTCTGTAGTCTCATATTCCAGCACAGGTCTATGATCTTGATATTACATTAGAAGAACAGGATTTCCTCACCAAAAATATTTAGAAGATGCAACATCTGACTCAAAGATGGGTAAGGAAGTACTCTGCGTTCAAACCACATTCTTAGGTCTTATCTGGAGTTTGAGGGGTTTTTTTTAACTGAATACAGAATAAAGCCTGAAGTATTTAGGTTCATGAATTTGATTTCTCATTTTAATGAAGGAAAGGAAACTAAAAAAACTAAAAAAAGGAAACTAGAACTTCATGTTCAATACCTGACATGAAGACTACAAACACCTTTATCTGAAGTTTCATTAAGCAGTCTATACTAGTTTGGTCAATAAAATCACATATTTACTTTCCTTAAAATAGCAATTATGATTTTCTGAACATTGTACTGGTTTCAGTACTGCGCACTGCAGTAATCAACACTATTAGCTGGAATGGATATAGCATATTTCAAACACTGTGGAAAACTTCTAGAGTCAACAGGAGGTTTTCTACTTATTTCAAAGAGATCTGACTTAATATTGGTAGAAATAAAGTACTACGTGAAAGACTTTGAAAAAGAACACGGAATAAATTTTAAGTGGTTTAGAAAGTGGGCTCATCGTCTCTCTTTAATTGATTTCATAGCTAAAAAGAACTGACATATGTTATTGCTATTATGTCATGTACTAGAATATAATCACAGGGTGACCAGAATCAAAACTATCATTGTAAAACGTTCTGTAATACTTGAAAAATGATCTGCAACATGCAAACAAATAACAGATTCTGGTTTACACATCATAAGTGAACCCAAATGGAAATGTCTAGACATCACTTTCCATACATTGATAAATGCAAAAAATCCAAAAGATCTCTCATTACAGTAATCAAGCAATACATTATTACAAGTGCAAAATAACCTAAATATTCTATTTATAGATGATTTTCACAATTATATTTTTTGTTGTACATTCCAAGTGCCTATTACAGGTGTTTTCATTATCTAGGAAAAAAGGTTTTGGCTTCAAATGAGGATTAATAAGTGTGATTCACATTGGGGTAAAAGTAATATAGTTATGCTATATTTTTACAGTGCAAGGAAAAATAAAGGAATAGAAATAAAACCTGCAAAAGTGTTTAATTTTTTTCTTAAAGCTTTCCTTAAATACCTAAGTGGATCATTTCCTTAAATCCATATATGAGTTAAGCAATATAATTATCCCCAACTATATAATTTTTTTTCAATCGGCATACCTTAACAAGTTTCATGAGCTGGTAAAGGTCTTCAACCTCATCTTCCTGGCATGCAGTATACACTCTTCCAGTATTTACACTGGTACCTTTTATAAAACCACGATAGAGTGGCAAATCCAATGCATCAGCATATAGGTCAATGGCATGGTGTCCTACTGTCTGATACATATAGCTGTCCAATTCATCAGTCTGCCCTGCCACAATTAAGAAACAATCATATTAGGTACATTGCTGCAACAATTACAATAATCACAATGCTACAAAGCACTGAGAAAATCTAAATGTTAATATTTTTCAGTTCACAAACAGATGTTTGGTGACAACACCACTATAAACATGGAAAGGAAAAAAATAGATTTCTCCACCCAACAGACGTATGGAGAGGAAGACATCTGTCACAAACATGCTGCCTATTTGCAAATTGTGGTGTCTTTCCTTCTTCCTGTTTCATCCAAAAAATCTCCAATTATGCTTCTATTCACATGATTATTTTAATAGGAACACAGGTCAGAGGCACAAACTCAGATGTATTTCAACATACTCAGATCAAGAAATTCATAATGCACTGCAACACTGAGAACAAGCAATAAACAGGCTGTCAAAAGTTACAAAAACTTCACTGTTAAAATTGTTATCATGGTCATCACGAAATGAGACTATCTCTGCTTAGGTAGAGCAAAAGTAGACCACTACAATGTTTTGACATTGTTTAATAAACAAAAAGCTATTTCCTTAATCATGAGAAATAAATTACCCAAGTTTTCTTACAAGCAGCTTGGAGCTAGCAGATAAGAAAAAAGCAGCTAAAATGCAGTTATCTTGAACCAGAATTATATCTCAAACAATACAATAAACCCTTTACATATAATTTTTTTTCAGATGATACTTCAAAGAGATTGATAAAGTAATAAATCATTATTGGTGAAATCTCCACTTTATTACAAGCTAACACTGTTCACTGTTTTAATGCTAATTTGTAACTCCGGTACTTCTGTTAATTTACATAGGACATCAAGCATTTCTGCTGTATACCCGTGTAGCACATCTTGCAAAGAAAAAGATCTGTAACTGACCAAGATAATGAATTTGTGATGTAAGAGTTAGATCAGTCACCTTTGATGCCACACAACAGATACGGCTCTGCACAAAACAGGCAAATCCAAACCCTGGATTACAACTAACCAACCTAGACCAGAAGAGCAGATTTAAAGGAAAATTCATTGATTTCAACATACATGAACGTGACAAAATCTTTAAGTGATATTCTGCTTAGAATACACAGTTTCTATATTAACTGAGACTCTCCAGGCAACAGTGGTACAAGATAAAAGAAAAAGAATGGCATAGAATCCACTATTGCCTGAAGCACCTCAATTAACTTTCTATAAAATTTCTAGCTACAACACTTAAAGAGAGCATTTTATGATTATAATGACAATATTCTACATTTCTGATGTGGATAAATTAGTTTGAAGACAACATATTTCAACAAGATTAGAGATTATTATGTCCTAGCTACCCAGAAAATAAATTTTTCCTATACTCTCCTAGCATTTGCCAGTTCTGCCTGTGACTCATTTGGGATGGCAGCTCCCTTCTTCCTTCCCTTTCTGTGTACCCTCCTACTACACAGTTACCAAATACCATACTTAATTGCTTAACATATGTTGAACAATGAACCTAGTTAACATACTTTAGTGTTCTCCCCTACCAATTGGAAACAACTTACTTGCTTTTCCAGTCTCACTTCAATTTGTGCTTTAATCCAATATACAAATACTTAGCTCACCCTCTCACCTCACCACTGACTACCTGAGTTTCTCCCATCCTTTTTCATAGAAATAAAGTGGAGATTGTGAGGAATTGATCAAAAAATCATTCCAACCTAAAAGGAAGGAAAAAATACGTGCATCAAGGTCAATTCCAACCCACATCAGTTCCTCAATGCAGTTGGGTTAGAATAATGAAGAAAGACACACAAAGATAAAAATGGATGAGCAGCAGCAAAATGACACATTTTTGGCAGCTGGAATGGTTTACAGCATTTAGTTTAGCACCATTTTAGAACATTTCTAGAAGTACAGTTCTAGTTTCAGTTGATGGCATCATCTATCACCTTTTAGCATTTGTGCTAGTGAACTCACACAACCCCTTTGTTTACCACCAGAATATCAATATTCTCATTTTCACACTGTGTAAGCCTTTTTTTTAGCTGATTTTCTCTTCTTATGGGCTTTTTTTTCCCTTTAAGGAAAAATATATTTAATACATCTCCATAACATTTTCTTTTTTCTACCTCTTTTAAGTTTCTGTATTGACCTTCAATAAGCAAAACTAGATAAAACTAGATAAAAACACAAAAAGGAACTTAATTCAGGCACGGTTGTGATTCCGTTTCTTCTAATATATTTTTAAAACATTTACTGTAAAAAATGTGGCTTTCATACCTGTATTTTCAGCAGGTCTTAAATTGGCCAGAGCAACAATCTGATGCCCAGCAGCAACACACTGCATCATATTATAACAACTGTCCTTCCCGCCACTGTAAGAAAAAGAAAATAGTGGCAATTAAAGTACAGCTAAAAGTTTTAGCCTCTTCTAACTTTTGACTGTTCAAAAATTAGTATTATCAGGGCTGTTTATAAAGTTTTGAAATATGAAGAGCTGTAAAATAGTAAAAGTAAAAAAAGAATGATTTCACCATACATTTACTACGTGTATATATAGTACCTAAAAACAGTAACCATAATGCACATAACCAATTTTGTATCTTACTATTAATGTGAGATGTTACATGAAGAAGAGCCACTGGAATCTCTTCAAAGACTGTCTTTTACTCCAGGGACAAATTACTCTGCACTCATTACTAGTTAACTCGGATCAAAAACCCCAAATCTGCTCCAGTGAGTTGCCAGGATTAGTAATCCTTTTAAACTAGGTTTGTCATGTAGAGGTGGTGCCTAGGGATGCATTTTATTGGTGGACTTGGGAGTGTTAGGTTAATGGCGGGACCCAATCTCTTAGGGGTCTTCTTCAACCTCATTTATCCTATGTTAGGAATAACATTTCTCCTAAATGGGCTATGTTGCCTAAACTTTCAATATTTTGAACATGCTTCCCATTCTCAAAAACTTTAATTATTAGAGGCAGTAGTTTCAGTTGACACAGCATTGAACATATGAGTTTTTCACTGCATTTAACTGCAAATAAAAATGATTACTGAAAGTAAAAAAAAAAATAAAAGCAAGCATAACTATATTCTTGTTTGAGGCCAAGAAATGATACTCCAACACAGAGGATACAATTAGTTTTGACATTCATTCAATACCTACAGGAACATATTCCACTATCAGTGAAGAAAGCATCCTGTCCTCTTGACGTAATTGAAGAAGTATCTCTGTATATTTTAATCAATAGAAAAATAAATATTACAATCAACAATAAGGGTTGTCTAAAATACACACTGCTTATAAGATCCATGTTCAGATTCATGACCCTCAAACTACAACTGCAGGTGGAGATTCTGTGCCTCTTCTTTAAATGCCAAGGCACAAAAAACATGGCAGGAACTGCAACAGAGATCTATAGAAGTTCTGTAAAATTGCATTTTGTTTTAGGATCACTGAGACATGCACAGAAGAACATATAATACAAGCAGTCCTTGCTACAACAGACCATTGTATTCTTTGTGGTCACATTATTACTATTTCTACCTGAAAGGGAGCTGGAAAAATGTGAGGCTTGGCCTCTTCTCCCAGAAAACAAGTGAAGACCAAAAGGAAATGGCCTCAAGCTGCACCAGGGGAAGTTCAAGTGGGACATCAGGAAGAACTTCTTCTTGGGAAGGGTTGTCAAGCATTTGAACGGGCTGCCCAGGAAGGTGGTGCAATTACCACCCCTGGAGACGTTCAGGAAATGACTGGACATGACACTGATTTGATAATCACCAACTGACAAGTGGTGACCAGTCAAATGTTGGACTTGATAATCTTGGAGGTCTTTTCCAAACTAAATGATTCTGTGATTTTGAAACAAATTTCTTCAGAATTTCCAGCACTAAGCTCCCCCTTTTATCTAGCCCTCTACACAAGAGCTTGAAAGTGTCCTACAGGAATGTAACCCTTTAGCTATTCCACTCTATTTCTCTTTCATCCATGCAAAAATTCTGTATGCTATCTTCAATTTGCTGTGTAATTCAAACCTGAAGTAGAAATAGTGTAAAACATGGCATCCTTTCCTATTTAAGAGATTTTCATAAAGCAGTTGCTTCTGTTTCAGTGCTAAAAAGTAAATATAAGCATGATAGATTCCTGCTCCATATCATTGGATAGATTCCAATTAAAAAATAATATAATAAAAATAGATTCCTGCTACCTAACACTCTTCTAATGAATACTGGCAACTTTCTTCTTACCTATATACAGACACAAAAAAAAATAAATTAAAAAAACCCATACATTCATTAATTTTGGACACTGTTCTTGATAGCTTGAAAATGTAGATAGTATTCACTTCATAATTTGAACTTCCATGTTCAACAGTGTCATGAGACAAAGATTCTTTTCTTTCCAAATGACTTTATGCTAAGAAAATAAATCTCCCAATAGTGCTGATTTTACCTAAAAACACCACTTCAGAAAAATAATTATATGATAATAGAAAACTGCCTATGCTGCTTGTAGCACTTTAATATTTAAAAAAATTGAAATAAAAAATTAAAATATCACTGGAATAAATCTATTCATCCTTTCAATTAATTTATATGTGTATATATACATAAAGACATTTTAAGATGCATATTGATGTCCATATTGCTTACACTGGACCACTGGTTAGCAGGTCACTGAATCATATGCTACTGTCCTGTTATTTATTCTCTGTATTATTTACCACAGCCCTAAAAACTAACAGTACCAAGAAACAAACGAAATGGTGCCCACCTAGAGGACCTTCCAAACTAAATGTAAAATACTCTGTGGTTAAGACCAATGAAACCAGACAGCCCATGCTATGGGAGGAAGGTGGACTCAGCAGTCTACAGAAGAGAGATGAAGGCAAGTACTGAGATAGCCTAGGGACGATTCTCAATTCCCAGCATAGAAAAAAAATAAATCACAAGGCCTTTTTGTAGAAGTGAGGCCAGTCAGGGTTCTGCAAATATGTTAACAGGCAGGCTTATAAACAAAATACCAGAAGAAGAAAACCTGGGTAACCATGAAGATATGAACCTATAAAAGTCTTCTGAGCAAAATTCCTTTCTGTAGACAAGTATAACCACTTACAGTTAAGAAAATTCTAGAAGAATTTTAAAGAGCTGAAAAACATCGTATTTCAGGTTGAAGACTGGCTTTAACATGTCTATGATTTAGCACAAAACAAAATGCAGGATTTACCCCATAAATACCACCTTAAAACAGGACTATCAACTTTTAGTGTGGCCAACATTCTATAAGAAAAAAAAACCAAAAAAAACCCCAAACAGGTTAAAGTAGTTCCATACATAATCCTGACCTTTGCAAAAGTAAGAAGTACTTTTCAAATACTTTTTCCCCCTCTGATCTTTGGCTAGCTTTGTTACAAAGACTTCAGACACTTTGATGTCTCTTTAAAACTCTTCTTAAAACTATTACTGAAACTAAATCCATCCTTGTAAAATAGACCATTAAAATAGCAATTGTATTAGAAACCTGTTTATAGGATTTTACTCCATCCTGCCTTTTAACACATTCCTCTGCTTAGAGAATATCAAAGTAAATAATCCTGAAAGACAAAGTCTTATCTACAAAATAAAATACAAAAATTGAAGCTGATTTTCCCTACACTGTATTTGAGCAAATCTTGAAAAACAGACATTTCCTGTATTTTCATCTCTGCATGATGTTTGGAATGATTTGCAATTGTTACGGCCAAACCCCAGTTTCAACAAGATTTGATATTAGACATTCCCTGAGAGAATTTAATACATTAAATGTTTAGGCTTAAGTAAATAGCTACTGCACCCCAAAATAAAAAAAAAAACACAGTTCATATCTGCACAATTCTTCTCCATTTAGAGGTTTTCTAGCTTGTTCTTTTTAAATTAACTATTGTTTCTTCAATAAAAACACATACATGTCCTTATTAGAAAATGTTAGTTTCTAAAAAAAAAAAACAACTTTCAAGAACTGCACAAACTAACAAAGAAACTTATAAAAAATATAAGGGGGTGGGGAGGATAGCAAACACAGCAACCCCCGACAGACACGTCTGTGTCCAACTCCAACGATTTAAACGAGCTATCTTCATCATTTTAAAACTGGCAAAATTTAATCTCTTGCAAAAAACACACAACAAAAATCTATCGTTAGGAGTTGAGGAAATCTGTCCTGATAGAGCTTAAGGTACTTGGAAAGCAAAAGCACCTGGCTATTGAACTGCAAACGAGCAGAACCCCGCTTTCAGAGCAGGACATGCGGCCCACGCTCTGCGCCCCCGGCGAAGGCGCTGCCGGCGGCCCGGGCGGCTCCGGCTCTCGCCGCGCTGCGGACGGCAGAACCCGGGACACCGGGATATCGGAGAGCAAGCGACTGGGGAAACTAACTGTAGGTGTTGTTTTCTTTTGGTTGGTTGGGTGTTTTTCGGGGGGGGTGCGGGTTGGTTGTTTGTGGGGGTGGGTTGTTTATTTTTCTTATTTAATCTTAAAAAGACACCGGTTATTCTTGAACTCTTCGGTAGCACGGGAAGGACCAAGCGAAAAACCGTCCCGGTCTCTCCCGACGCGCAGGCAGGGACAGGTCCGCCGCGGCACCCGGAGGTGGCCAGTCCCGGGGCCACACCAGACCCGGCAGCCGGCTGGGAACCAGCGGCCAAGCCAGGGGCAGGGGCAGCAGGAAACGCATGGGCGGGAAGGCCGGGCGGAAAGGGCCGGGCGGGTCTCCGGGTGGCGCTGGGTGGAGCGCGACCCCCGGGCGGGCAGGGCTTCTCCCCGCGCCATCTCTCCGCCTGTGAGACGCCCCTCGCTCGCTCACATAGGCGCGCTGTCAGCGCGTTACCTGATCAAAGCCACTACTCTCATGTTGCTCGCAGGCCGGGGGCGGTAACACTGCCAGGGAGGTGGGCGACAGCCGGCAAGCGCAGCGTTAAGGAGCCCGGTCGCACGGCCACCCTGGGCTGAGCAGGCCGCCGGCTCCTCCGTTGCTACCGCTACCGCTTGGCCGCCTCCCCTCGACGGGCCCTCCTCCCGGGGCAGGCCGGCTGACTGCCTGCGTAGACGGAGGCTCGGCGAGCCTCCAGCCCCCGTGCCCGGAGAGGCGCGCTGCCGCCGCTGCCGTGCTGCGCGCCGGCCGGGGCGATGGAGCCCGGGCGCGGCCCGGGGCCGGGCGGGAGGAGGGCGCGGCCGCGGAGGCAGAGCGCCGGGCGCCTATGGAGGGCAGGGCGGCCGCGCTGGCAGGCCCGGGCCGGCCGTGTGAGGGCAGCGCCCTCCTGCCGCTTCCCAGTGGCCGCCTATTGCTTTCTGTCCTTCAGCGAAGAGCCACGGACCTGCTCCAAGCCACTGCTGCACCGGGAACAGGGCCTTGTGAGGGAGGCCACCCCCTCCCCATGAGGTGCCCGCCGTGGGGACTGTGGGGCACAGTCGCCCCTCCGCCCCGGGGTGGGGAGTCCAGCAGAGCTCGCTGGGAGGGCAGGAGTTGCTGCGCGGCTTCAGAAGTCGCCGCGGAGCAGTGATTGCTGCAGCGAGGAGGGAGGTCAGCAGAGCTGACCTGGCTGCTTAGCTGCTCGCGGGCGAGAACAAAATGTCCATCTGCGTCCTCGCGTTCGGCTTGCTGCAGACCGAAAATCTGATCTCGTCATCTGATCACTGTTTTGGGCCAATTTTCTGAGCAGTCGTGCCGTGAGGCGCATGACTGACACTCCTATAGGTTTGCAGGCTAAGTCAAATGCTTACCCAGGTGCCCAGTCTTGAGACCTGACATACAACTTTATTTCTCCAATGTCCAGAAGAAATGTGTGGGTTACCTCTCTCGAAGAAACTTCATTGCTACACTAACTTTAGGAGTCCTGTAGCAGCAGATAAAGACATTGCTGTTGGTATTGTGGTTTCAAGCAGCAGCCTAAGGGCCCGCCACTCTCCAGGCTCTGTTTCCGAGGGCCTATGAGGCTAAAACGGGGCAAGAAGCCACTGCAGTGCGGTTGGTTGCCCGCCCTGGCTGGAGCCTGGTGTGCAGGCACAGCGGGACCAGCACGGTGCCTCGGGGTGAGCCTGGGGCTGTCCCGCTCCGGCAGTGCCAGCCTGCCACCTGCAGTGACCAGCAATGCCCATTCATGGTTCATGCTGAATTTAGTTGCAGCAGACGGTGCAGATACCACAGAAGGCTTTGTCCCTCAAGGCTGGGATAAACGCTTTATGCACTGTGAGTGCAAACTTACCAGTCCCCTGTAACCTGCTATTATACAAAGCTATATAACAGTCTATACCACTCAGGATTTACCTCAGTTCTTTGCACATAGGCTGCTGAGTATGATGTTCCCAGCAAGAGATAAGATGGAAGAAAATATTCTAAGAAAAAGCATTTTGTTATAGTGATAAATGTACCAAAATAAATGTTTAGTGAGATGAGTATACAAGTTTTTTTTATGTACAGTTCATGAAACAGCTTGAAAAACCACTTTTTTTTTAAGATGATTTTAGTTAGCACATGATTTATACAGTAAATTACTGTAAAATAGGAGTGAATAATTATGGGCAGATATGAAGGCGATGGTGCCTTCCTAAATACAATTTTGAAAAGTTAAGAAATGACAATTAGTATAAAATTTACTTGCTAAGTAGTTGTGGAGAGGTAGTAAACATAACATAGATTTTTCTGTATCGCAATAATTGCAAAAAACATGTCTTTAAAAAAAAAAAAATCTTCAGTTCATGCTTTGACCCAGGGCCAGTGTTATGAGATGGAATATCTGACTTGCCTTGGAATTGCTTACAGGGTGCTTGAGTTTCATACTAGTTTATTGATGATGACATAATGTGTAAATCTTGGAAAGCGTTTTCTGCTTGTCAAAACATCCTAGGTGATCTAAAAGAGGGTGTCTTACATGTGAAATTCTGGTGAAACTGCAGGAATTTTTTAGGGGTTGGGACTTCTTAGCTCATAAAGTTAATGGGCACCTGTTCTGAACTAGAAGAAAGATTTTAGCAGATTACTAAAATGAATTAAACAATACTGCATAGTACATGAGCTAGTAGAAAATAACCAGACTTCCAAGGAACTGTAAAAAAGGCAGAACAAAGTTATTTGATTTATTGTCCAGAAAATAAAAGGAAGGTAATTTTGTGATACATGACCTCTATATTTTTTGGGTTTGAATGATATATGTTTACTTCTTTATTATCACAAAAAATAATAATTTGACTAGTCGTTGTAAACACTTAGAAGATGCTTATTTGCAATACTTAGCAATGATACACAGAAAGTAAAAATCACGTACATAAATTATTCTACTGCTTTGTAAAACGGAGAGGACATATAATCTGTAAATGTAATCAGCTTTAGAACAAATATTCAAAGACCTGTCAAGATCTTTTCTAAGCATTCTTAGAAGATCTGCAAAGAAAGTAATTCTGAAGTCCTGCATTTTTTAAAAAGGTCTGTTATTAGTAATCTATTGCTGATACAATGTAGCTGGGTTTGGGTGGATGGCTCTATTGCATTCAGTTTTACAACTTCCAAAAAAACTGAATTTCCACTTACAAGTCAGACTTGTTTGAAGTAGAAGTAAAATACAATTCCGTAGGACCATGGTGTGCTTCATTTACTAGTGCAACTGGCATTTTTGCTTCTGCTTGATGAAGACATCAGTAGTTATTTTCACAAATAAAAAGGTGGCATTGAGGTCCCAGAATTTGTGAAATATATCAGAATTGAATAAATAAAGTGGGATTTCAAAACAAATTTGCATTTTACCCAAAAGGATGCTGTTTTCAAATTATTTGGAATATATTCTATGAGAAAATCTGTTGGCTTTCATTCACTTAATGGAATAGCTCTTGCGTAGTGTCACTACTCTTAAAAAGTTCTGCCATATGACAGTGGACAAAAGACAGGGCACCATCTCCCAAACTGCTTGCCCCAAGACATTCTGCTGTACTGCCACAGAGGCTCAAACAATAAAATCCACCAAAGCTGCCTTTCATCTTGGGGGAGTACTGGCTAGTTTGTACAGAAGGCCTGCAATGGCTCAGTGTTTCTTTTGCACCCTTTTCTGCCTAGAAAGTTGAAAATAATGATAATGAATTAGTATAACTGGAGGAACCTGTCAGAGGATTGAAAAAAGCAATGCAGTATCCCTAATGATCTGGAATAGTTAATTAAGTTCTCTTATAAATGAGTTCCAAAAATAACTTACTTTCAGTAAGTTATTCTGAGAAACAGTCATTTTAGCATACCTGAGCTGCAGTGCCTCTTAGCAAAGGGCCAATTATCTGGTGATTGGCAGTTAAAGGTGAACTAATGAAGTTCTTAATTAAAAGATTTCCTATTATAATCACCAGTAAGTAACAGAATACTGCATATATAAAGCAGATGTAACGTTAGAAGAATATTTTCATTTTGAAACAAAGATTTTGAAAATCGTTTCCACCTTTGCTTACCAGGTCCAGAGCAGGAATGTTAAGAGTTTTCACGGGTGTAGCTGGCAGTATGCCACTATTGGCCTTTATTAGGCTGTCCTGCTCTGACTCTCTAACAGTTAGAGGTATTTTCCTCATTTAATGGGTGGCAGAATTTTTTGCTCTTGATACCCAAAGCTCTCTATGTAATACAGAAAAATGGTTTGAGATTTTGTAGGAGAATATGTCGGACTTTTAACTAAGAAACTGGCCTGCAGAGTTCCTTTAGCTGCCTGTCATTGACAGCTTCCCTGAATTTTCACTTACTTCATAGTAAGCAGGATATTTTCAATTTCTCCGTGAGATAAACTAGAATTATATTTTGAGAAAAAAATTCTGGTTTGTCAGCATGAGATGCATTGACATACTACTGAAATCTGAATAAAAGAAACTTTTCAGCCGACATTTCTCCCCATTCAGATGTTCAAGGACTCAGGTCCTCCTGTCTACATTTCTACAGCTTGACAGATGTAAAGAGTACTGCTCTGAATGCCACCTAACCACACTAACAGTTCATGTTGCCCTAGATAAAACAACCTGTTAAGATTATCTTGAGCACCTTGTCACACTGATCATCTCTTTTTAGAGCAAAATAGGCATACATTGACTTAAAGTTGATCTGCAGCCATTCACACAGACATGGCCCTGGTGATCAGCACTGTATGTGAAGAATTACTTGTTTGGCCTATGGTCTCCTTGCTCTTACATGCTCCATATAAACACTACTAAATATATATACAGCTAATCCTGTAGTTCTTAGTTCTGGTAAGACAAGGCTTGTCATTTTCATGGGTGATTTGAATTCTTTCTTCAGAACTATGAAATTCAGCAACTTTACTTTTTCCTTTCTATAGGACTTTTTTAGGACTGTCAGACCAGTATTCATTGACCACTATGAGAGAAACAGAATTTAGCCTAAGGTGGCATTATATAGGTTCTTGACTAATAAATAGGTAATTGTCCTTATATGATGTCAGGTTTTCTGAACTTTTGATGAACTTCATTTACCAATCTACCATTCTTCAGAGAGCCAAATGTATAACATTAACTGTATAAGGCCCTGCCTCTATCAAAATGACCAGTGTTTCCATCAGACAGTAGTGCAAAGTAAATTAATATTCACTGGCAGATGAATGGGTTTTTCACTTGACTAGGTGAATTTTTATTCAAAAATTTTTACTCTATTAGTAAAAGCACTAACATTAATTACCACCAGGAGAAATTGTTGAGTGTGACTGGCAAAATCGTTAATTTACCTTTTTTCTGTTCAGCATAATCCATGGGATTTAAATGTGGTTTTCTCCATGTGAAGTCTTTAAGTACTTTCAAGACAAAAAAGATGCCTGACCACATCCAGGTCACCAGAAAGCCTGTAGTAATAAAGGAATTTCTGTTCTACATATATCTATTTTGATTCCAATTAAAAATTTAGGTGGGGATGTTATATTTACAGATTTAAAGCATTTTATATTCTCATTTTTTCTCCCTTATTAAAAAATGGGTATTTTAGAAATAAGTGTTTAATTTTTTTGTAGAAATTTTAAATACAAAAGAAATTTGCAAGCTAATCTAATGATATATTGGAAAAATTTAAATCAGAAATGAATTTACTGTAAAGAAGTACATGTACAAGATTCAGAACCAAGTCCCTGTTATCTAACATGAGATGTTTCTTGTGAAGCTGTATTAACTGCTGATGAAGACTGAAGACAGAAATTTTTTGAGTGTTTCTGTACGTTAGAGATTATTAACTATTCTAGAGAGGAAGAACGAGACTAGGCTCAATAATCCTTAAAATGTGTTCATCATCCCACAAATGTGAATCTAAAACTATAGGCTTTAATTTATTGGGAGTTGGCTGCAAAACACCCAGAAAAAAAATGTGGTCATGGATAATAATCCATGAGGACAGAGAGAAATTAGCGATCTAGTTAATGAGGTTAAGCTCTACAATATCTTTTTCGTCACCATGAGATAAACCACTGGGATCTTTTAGGCAGAAATGACTGGGATATTTTTACAGAGACACAAATTAAGAGAAACAGCTTTCAATGAAAAGAGTCAGAAAATTGAACTATTGCAATGAAATTTTAAAAAAGGAACTATGGTCTCTTATTGCATTGGTATATAATTTGATATCATTCCTCACTTACTAAATGGTTCTGCAGTTGATCTTTGATTAAAATATTTGAGTAGGTTAAATCTGGTGAAGTTTCAGAGGAATAAGCAAACAGCAAGTTTTTTGGCCCATTTGTTTCATTGCAAAAATCTTCCTGTAACATAAAATATTTATAATAGAGCTGTAAGTAATAAAAAGGACTATAATCTTTTCATTCCACTGTTCCTATTTGTTCAATTTTGTCAGTAAAAATAACATTAATACCTTCAACAATCAAAGCAGATTTTAATGTGTCACATTAATACTCTTCTTCTTACAGTTAGATTTTTGAAGGGAGAATTAGTCTAGTAAGTATGGAGCTGTTTTGACCTAATTAGCAAAGTAGTGAGCTTATTTTTGAGTGATACAGAGAAAGCATTTCATTGCTGAAAAGAAGCACCAAATCAGTTTTACTTTCCAATGTCCCATTGAACTGTATGACATCATGTGTAGTATAAACCACTTGACATAATCTGCCTCTGATTTTGAGTCCTGAAGGAAGGGTGGCTGTGACAGTGCCCTTTGAAATAACATTGAAGCTTCAGCTCCCATGTCAACGTTGTGCTCTAATCAGTGCAGTCTTTTTTGTAGCAGGGTCTTCCACCTTATAATTGACCCTGACATATGCTATTCACTCTACCCCTTGGCTTTGGACATATAATTCCTGTCATGGTCAATTATTAGGTGATAGAGCCTGCAACCACAGGGACCGTTGCTTAAAATCATCCTACACAGTAAGCCCTGAAGTGACCAAATTCACATCTAACTGGAGGGGAAGAGGGGATCTAGTCTTTGATAAAACTAATATTCTTTTCACTTCTGTATAGAAAAACGTCAATTTTCATCATCCTATAAGTTACTGAGACGAATGGTGACAGTGTTATTTCTGAAACAGGTTAAGGAAAAGTACAAAAGCCCTTACCAAACTCAACACACCCTGAAATGAGGAAATTGTCTGTATGAGCATACAGTATGCATAAAAATTAGATTACACTACATTTGAAAGGCAGATGAGAATTTAAGAGTGACAAGTGGGCAAGTGCTAAAAATAAGGGCATGTTACTTCCTTTCCAACACTGCTTTGTCTGTATGCTTTCTTTGATGTTGCTTAAGCTTTGAATTAAAGAAGTACTTTTCAAGAGTCTGAAAGGTACTTCTGATTACTGTATTGATAAGAATTGGTTTTGAACAAAAAGATCTCTTCTGGTTTGCCCATTGATTCTATAGTGCCTGAGAAGTTGCACAATGACAAAAACCAGGACACCTAATCTCTGGTCTTCATATAAGTATTATGATTTTCAAAACCAAACAGTTTTGTAGTCATTGTATTTCTGCAGTAATATTAAAAAAAAACCAACATTACAACTTCAGGAATATGAGCTGAGAAGAGCAAAAGTTTGCCATCTGCAAACATTGAAAGGCAGTTTTGTGAACTACAGGTTCACTTCATACATTCTCTGTCCATAGCCAACTATGTCACTATCCCAGAGGACTCTCCCTGGTTTTTGCTGTGTGAACATTAATTTGGATTTGCTAGATGCCATCGCCTGTTTATTTGGGTTTGGGTTTTTGGTTGGTGGGCTTGTGGATATTTTATTTTTTTTTAATTTGGAGGGAATTTTGATAATCTATAGTCTTTTCAAGTGACTTTTTTCTTTTTTTTTATCTACAGGAATCCTCCACTGGTTTGTTTCACTGCTGGCAATTTTCTTAATTCTCTTATATGTAAGAACACAGCTCAGAAAAAATCTGTAAAGGACCTATGCATAACTGCTGAGTTTTACAGGTAATACAAGATACAGTATTCCGAAAGATGTGATGTGGTGATATCTTTATTGCATCTCTTAGCTTGAATAGACAAAGCTCTAATTAACATTCATACAATTATCTAAGTCTTTAAAATCCCATCTGTCTTAATGATGTATACATAGCATAGCAAGCCAAATAAATACCAAGCACATACAATGCAAAAGCTTTTAATTTAAACTATAGCACTGCTTACTGAAGCTGTTGTACATATTCTGTGTTTCAATTGTATGGTTTTCATAAGACTTGAAAACCTTCCTCCTGAAGTACAGTTCTGCATATATCTGAGAGCTGTTAGTGCAGCAACTGCTTTTACTGTGTGCAATATGCAGACAAGTAAACTTTGGAAGTGACTGATTTACCTACATATGAGTTACCTGGCGTGTAACTTTGCTCAGGTGTTTGCAAGACACCTTGACTGAACATACAAATGGATGAAAATACTTAATTTCTACTCCTTCAGAATTAAAAAAAAAAAAATAGAAGTGCTGTTTCTAACATGCATTCTTTTATCTACCCTGCATGTATCACGTGATGTTCTAAACATTATTTCACAGAAGAGTTAATTCAGCTTTCAGCAGTGTGCAGTCTGTGAAGCAAGGAGAATAACTCCTGGCTGCTTTATGGTTTAAAGCATGATTGAATATACTAACAGGGCTCCATGAAGTACTCATTTTAATATATATAATGTATTTTTAAAATATTTCATCTCTATACAGGTCTCATCCTCTCAGGAAGTAGAGCATCTCTATTGCACTTAAGAAGCTGAGGCAATAGAGCCCAAAAATACTGAGACAGCACCAGTGATCTGAATCTTGAAATTTTATTCTCTGGTCAGTAACTTGTTGATCGTTGCTCAATCATTCCTGCTACTTCAGTTGCTCTTTGTTTCAGTTTCTCTATAGCTAAAGTGACATAGCTATACCTTGCAGAGTATTTTGAGAATTATGGGAGTATACAACTGAGTAAATTACAAAACATCATTGTAGTATTTTAGAAAGAATCTTTTCATAAACCTTTTAACTCAGATGCTCTAAAAATAATTTTTATCATTTAGATTATGGCAATTAAGGGAAATACTTTTTGTGTAATGAATGAGATAATTTATAGTTACATAAATTTATAAGATTAGCTTATTTTCAATGTTTATATGGAGGTTCTTCTGGGAAAGTATTTAGGGACATCACAAGCAGTATTTAAATCTCACCACGGCAACTGATTTTTCTATGCTCTATCAAATAACATATTTGCAAAACTGCCAGATGGGGAGAGAAACTGCAGTGAGAAAATAATGGTGAGGTTTGTAGTACAGGAAAAAAGGATCAGACATTAGATACATGATTTTAACAGCATGAGGAACTTTAAACATTTAACAAACTTCTTAAATAGAAGCTTTTCATTGAGCTGTCTTCTGCAAGGATAGCAAAAGGAGAAGGTAAAAGAAAATCATACTGCTAAAGCTGTCACAAATCCTAAGCAAACACAATTAATAAGGGGTATAAAAATGGTAAATATTTGAATGATAAATCTTGTGGTAGTATAAGAGGCAGAAGGTTACTATAAGCTTTGCATTAAAGATTTCTAATAAGGTATATCCAGTCTCTCCTCCTTCCATTATGGATATGATTGGTAAAAAACAGCTTTGAAAAATTTGGTTCTCCCAGGCTCTTATGTATACTCCAACATTAAAAGCAAACATTTAAAGATAGAAAACTTGTGAAACCTCAGTGCATTTTTTAACCCATTTCCAGGCAACATTAGATCAACAGCAGAAATAATTGCTGTCAGTTTGTACTTTTTGACCAATAATTCACTGTATTTTCTGCAAGAAACTTGAGTGATGCAAATGACCTTATTTTTACAGCATGCTTTTATTAAATAGTTTATTATTTTGGCAGACTAATAAAGATTTTGGTATTTGCTTTTATTTGCAATAATATTACCACGACATAAAAAAGGATTTTATGTTCTTTTTGAGGAACAAGGAGGATAAAAGTGTTGATGGATAGTGCAACTAAGGCATCAGCAATGAGCTGGAAATGAGACACATAAATATGAAAGCAGAGCTAAGAAAATAGAACTGCACCCTTGGCCTCTCTTAAAAGAACATGCACATGCCATGGTTCATTCATACAGTTACAGAAACTCCTTTTGTTTTCAGTGAGTCAGTGAAAATATGCAAAGACTAAAATATTACCAAGATTCTCAGTTGTTTGGCATATTTCTGTAGTTAATGTAGTTGTGAAATGTTTCTAAACATGTAGAGAAATTACTGTTGATGAAGATTTTTTTAGAATATTTTCTTTGTATTTTCTTTGAAGTATAAATTTGTCCTGTTTTCTAGCTATATCTTAGACAAAGGTGGTGAAGCAATATCAGTGTTCAGTTTTCCCCTTTTTTATCCTTCAAACAGACCTAATTCTTTAAAGATCAAAGAGCTGAGACCTCATAGGCAGACCAGACAATCACACCAAGGTTTTAAAAACAAAATTATCAGTCCTGTAATTAAAAAAAGAAGCTTAGATAGCATGTAATAGAATTGATCTTATTTTATATTGGATTGGGAGTTTGGTTTCAGGTTGAAAAAATTGTGACCATGGTATTCATTCTGCAATAATCTGAGCTCCTTGACAATGGGTGGTGTTAGATGCAAGGGGTATTCAGCAGTTAGAAATTTATTGACTCAAACAAATAACTGGATATGCCTTAAGAATAATGATGCTTTCTTGATTGAAGGTACTTTAGATTTGAATTTTGCTTATAGCCACCCCTCAAATAGACAGTCAAAGCAGAAAAATATGAACAGAACAACTACCACATGAAAAAAAATCTAAACAGGCAAACAAAACTTTCCCTCACTGGAAATTTGTTTGTTCCATTTGCCTTTTCTAAAAGGCAGCCAGTAAATAGGAATCATGAAGTATGAGTTTCTTAGAAGAATAAATCTAGCAATTAATTACATGTCAAGGCTTAAGAATCAAAAAACTGCTTATGCCCATTGCCAGTCATTCACTCCCTGTCAGTAGTAGTTCACATCTTTCCTGGGATGGCATCCAACCACAGTGGCATCTAAAATATAGCAGGCTATATTGTTACAGTTGGAGGTGAAATTGAAAGTTGCACCAAACAGAAGTGACAAATTCACATTGCTCAGTGTTGCCTAGCAATAAGAAATGAGTTTATTATGAACACTTGACTCTACATCCATCGCAAGGAGGCTTTGTATTCACACCAAAATGCCACTAGTCTTACAGGCAAAAGGGGCAAAAATAGGGTGGGCAGAAGGAGGGAACAGTCGCAGTAGTTGTGAGTATGTTCTGTATTTCAAGATTTCTCTTCAGGGAGCGGCTCAGGAAGGAGAAGGCAGAGCCTGCCTCCAGCTGAACCCTTTGAGACTGCCCAGGTAGCTTGTAACGGCCTTTAATCGTCCTTTTGAATGCCCTTAGTAGTGCTGTTTCATTAGTGATGGCTTGTAGTTCAGACACTGCAAATGAAATCTTACTGATTGTTCCCAAGGACTGCTCAGTAGTTGTTTTCATTGTGCAGAGCCATTTGCTTCTGCTCTATTTTCAATTTTTTTCTTTTTTTTTTTTTAAGGGAAAAGGACAAGTCATCAGGGAGGTTTTCCCTCCTCAGACATCTTGCTGTTTTCTTTTTTGACCACTGTTTATATGGGAGAACATTTATTTCTATCTTGGACATTGGACCATGTCTCTCAAGGCATTAATTACCTAACTATTCACATAAATGTGTGTTTCTTTTAAAAAAACATTTAGGTATTCTTGAAGACCTTACTGGATACCCACCCACATATTTAGGCACATAATCAATTTTAAAAATCAACGCAATAGTTTCTATTAACCCCCCCTCCAATAACTGATCTGTTTCTGTGTTTTTATGCCATCTGCATTTTTGACAACTGAATATTTTTGACAGCATGGTCCATTGTGCCCAAGTTCACATCATTTTTTTTTTCTCTCTTTTTTTTAAAACATCATATGACTACATATGTAATAGGAAAATGGGTTATATCACACATTTTGCTTTACAGATTTGGGTTCACAGTCGATTTTTCGAACTGACAAAAATTGTAGAAGAAGTATTTCTATTATAAGAGTGCATTTATTTTATAAACGTAATAGATTCATGAAATGCTATGTAACTACATTGAAATTACAAAACAGTTGTGATTTTAGGAAGATTTAGAAACAAGAAAATAAGGATAAAGTTTAGATATTATATAGTTTGGGTAAAATAGAATAAAGTGTAGATAAAAATGCTTTCTCTTGTTTAGAAATGCTAATGCCAAATCAACTGAATCTGTGAAAATTTGAGAGTATAATTTTTATATTTTGTGTGCAAAATGCAGCTATTTTCCCAAATTGTGACTTAGGCAGCAAGCTTTGAAGGTACAAAACTGAGGTACTTACATTTTGTAAATGTTTTTGTAAAAACCTTTAGTAACTTTGGTCCTTTCTTTATTTCAGATTCAACGTGTTACAAACAAACATATTCCACCTGTTACAACAATCTGGCATATTACTTCCTTGATACGTGATGATACAATACCTCTCAGGTTTGCTGAGTAGCAAAGAGAAATGTAAGCAAATGAAAAGGTTTTCCACTTTCACAGTTTTTTTCTGCTTGGGGTTCTGTTTGTCTGAGAACCGTATGAATAGAAGCCATATTTTATAGTATTTCTTTAACCTCTGCCATCTGGTGTAGGTTAGTTTTTCCACTGCCAACATATCCTAGAGGCCCTAATACCAAAATGTTTAATTTCTAAGTAAACATTTGGACTTTATAAATCCAGTTTTCCAGTTTAAAAAAACTGAGCATTATTTTTAAACTTTATACTACATTTGCCACTACTGATGACTGATGATTAATAAACATGCGGACAGGTATAGGGGTTTAAAGACTTCTGGCTGTGACTTTTCTGTATCTGACCTCCAGAGATACCAGGTCACCTGACAACTTTAATCACCGAGACTTGCTCAGTTATCAGGAAGGGACTTGAATATTCCCTAAAGCCTGAAGTTGTGTCAAGGGATTTGCACCACCACAACCAAAACTTTCCAAATCAAGTATGATTTCAGGAAAATAATACTCACCCATGCCAAAGGTAGAGCTTTAACTTTTCAATTTTTTTTAAATTTAAACCAAAGTTGTTTCACTGCAACAGGAGAGGATTGCTGCTACAAAAGAATTTAGGCAAGTAACTAATCACTTAAGAAAACCAGAGAATGTAATAACCATATCTCTAGCAACTTCCTTTTTTCTTCCGAGGAAGAAAAAAACCACAAAAAATCATGTGTCATAATTCTAATACCAAGAGGATAAAGTCCTTTCTAAACCTACAAAAGTATAGTGTTTTGCTTTGTAGTAGGCAGAAAATGATCATATTTCCATTTGAAAAAATACAGTGCTGTTGATTGTCCCAAGCTGATTTTTAGTCAGATTGAAAAATTGTAAAGTACTTGTTGTGCTGAGCATGGGTAGGCAGACTGATTTCATCTTAATCAGTATTCTTCAGAGGTAGACCAAAGTAAAAGAGTCACCAGGTAAAAACACACGGATGATACAAGTGCACAGATTATAGAGGAGAACATTTAAAGCTGAGTATAGGCAAGTTCTGAAGGGTTAAGAAAAGATAAATAACTGCTGTCTTGTTACTTAATTCTGATTTAGGGAAAGTTCTGAAAAAATCCTTAGGAATTTCTACTTCTTTACATGCCCACTGATTAAATTTTTGTGTGCATGTCTGTTTTTCCCTAAATTTGAAAATACTAGGGATAGCTTGGTTTGCTACCTTCTCCTGATGCACCTCTGAATCCTGAGGAGTATTCAGAAACATGTTTTTGGTGTGAAATAAATTTTTAATGAAAATTTAGGAAAGGTCTTTACTTAGTGTTTCTTGAGCTTCAAATGAAACAAGTCTTAAAAATAAAGAACAGTAAATTAATTAACAAGTGGCTCTTTTTTTGACCACTGAGCTGTTGTGCAAAAATTATGCCCATTTAAATTAATTAATTTAGAATTTGATTAGTTTAATTAGCACAATTCGGTAATGAAGATTCATGTATTTGTTGAATTTAAATGATAACTGTCCTGAGGATAAATTCTTTTTGCTGAACAGTATGGATGAAGAGATGAGGTATCACCTTTCAGCCAGTCTGGGATGTGAAATTCTGTGTTACTTTGCAAGAGCACTAATTGCATTTATTTTATTATGCTGAGGTATAAATAGCAGCATCTGGGGAGTGAACATCCTCTCTCTGCCATAGGGACAGTGACTTCTGCCTGGATGGACAACTGGTTAAATTGCCTCATCAGTATGAATCATCAGAACAGATAAATCAGTGCCCACACTGTGATCTGTGTAGTCATCAGCAAAACTTGTTTGGTTTAATTTAGTAATTTTCTAATTCTAGCTTGCTTTGAGACCATTTAAATTTTTTCATGATGCTTCTTGAACCTTCTTGTGTTGGAATGGCAGCTTAGACATGCACTGAAGGATTTACCTCAGTATTTCTATGTAGCCACTGATTAGCCCTGTGAACCACCGCTCACATTTGTGTTGTGCCTGGCCTACCATGTCCCTTCAGCACCTCTTACTGATAAACTCACTCTCTTCACTTTTCATTCTCAGTGAACTCTACCCTGAATGTTTTGTGCTTGGCTAGGCATTTTAAGAGTGAATTTAGACTTAAGAAACCAAACCGTCTTATCTTCTCTCTTCTGCCGCAGTCTTCCCTGTAAACCTTTGGTCAATGTAAGTGAATTTTCAAAAGGACCGAAGATCACAATATTCATGCAGGTTTTGTGAACACAAACACCTGTGTGAGAAGGAAAATAAAGTCAGAGCTCCAGCAAAGAAAAGACTAGAATTGGTTGTTGCACGTTTGGCCATTCAGTAAACATGCAGCACAGCCTGCCATAACACTGTTGCTGTTTTTCATGTCAGTAGTAAAAATATATAGTAAGAATCTGGGAGTAATTTTCATTAAATTATATCTTTTGTCACTTCTATCTTAAACTGGGTATAAAATTGGTCCTAACTCACAATCTTTCCCAGAACAGATGGGATGGGAGGAACCTCAGACTAAATTCTAGCACACAGACTGAACTGAGCTCCTGAGGGATGAGTTCTGGGCTCTGACTTTTTTCTCTGTATTTCCTACTTAATAGCAACCTTCTCTTTTTTCCACTAACATAAATCCAATTCAGATTAGTCTGCAGCCAGTCTGCCTGCCAAGTGTGGGTTTAGGGTTTCACTTGGCAATCCCTTGCCATATTGAGTACTTTGTGATGCTATGGAGAGGCTTTAGGTGGTTTTTGACATGACTGCATTGTTATCAGTCCAATAAGGAAGAAACTCTTATATTTAAATTCTCTGTAGAAGTGAATGAACTTACAGATTCAAAGTGGTAGTAAAGTATGTGGATTTTTATCATGTGTAAATTAGTTTCATGATTTAGATTGTTATGTTTGCTGAGTACCCAAATTCTGCCCCAATAATTACTGGGGTTTTTTAATGTGATATGTATATAGCATGTATATATAACCTATTTTTATTAGGCGACATACATGGAGAAAAAGAAGAGGTACTCTTAATATTATACATAGCATATCTCCATTCAGGAAAAAGGAATAATAAACAGTCTCTGGAACTTGGCAGAAGTTTAATTCAAGGGCCATCATGGACTTTGCATAGTTTTGTTTACTGTGTAATAAGTAGTCAAATAACATTCAGAAACTGAAAGTGTATTTTTCTATAATACACATTTTCAAGCAGGTTTCTTGGCATGCATTTTGTTTGTACTGTGCTTGAAGTTGTTTATGGCATTAGTGGTTAGTGTGTTTGTGCATGTTTGCATTCTGTCTGTTTATGAAGTAATTCACTGGTACCCTTACACAGCATGTGGTCGGTCGAAGATTATTTTTGATAGCGTGTGCAGTCATGCATTTTTGTGAAAGCCTTTAAAGTAAGATGGGTTAAACCCTGGTTATTTGCAGTTGTGTAAAGACAGACTTATAGATAAAGACTCACAGAACTTAGGTACAAAAGATACTGCACCATTTTAAAGATGAAAGAGTGATTTAGTGCCAGTTTGTCCAACAATCATGGCAATTTGAGTTTCATAAAGATAGGCCAATTCTATTAATAACTAGAACATTTGTATATTTTTATTATCATAGATGTCAAAAATAATTAACAGATGACTCATTATATTATAATAATAACATGTGTGTAACTAATTTTTGAAATGAACTACGGAAGCAAAAACAAACCTCTAACAGGGATAATTTAAATCACTTCAGTCTCTAATTGACAGCTAAGTATAGGCAATACTTTCAGGACCCAGACACAGGGCTGTGAAATTAATCTGTGTATTACATTGGGCTTAGAGTGTTAGTTGATAGTTTTCATGGTGTTTTGAAAGTATGGGTTGTTCAGCATGTATCTAATGACATTACAGGAATATTATTGCAGAAAATGTAGCTGCTGAGAAAGCACTAGACACTTAGAGGCATCAGTTCTGTAAGGATTTTGTGAATAAAGTATTACTGCTTTATTTAGATGCCTAACTGCAATTTTAAGAGCATTATTCTTCCTGTGAATCTTGAAACTTAACCAAAACAGAGCTGACCAATAATTAGTTCTTTTGAAAATTCCACTTGTAAGTATGATTTCATTACTATTGTTAATAAAGTTCTTCATGGTAGGAAATTCGATTATATCAGCTCTGATTTTCTGTCTTTTGGAACAATTTACATTTTCTATTATGCTTCTTAAACCTTCCATTGGAGTGGAGAATTTTTTCATAGAGGTAACTTTTCTTCCTGCTAGAGTAATATCAGACAATTTTCTAACACTTCATTTACATTTCTCAACTGTGCATTTATGAGAACTTAAAAAACATTTCATTAAGTTTGTCTGTCTTTGAATAAGAGAATACATTTAATGTATATAATTTAATGTCATTTATGATGTGCACAGTTTTTTATCTACTTTCTGTACATAACATGCTATACAGCAGTATCATTTATAACACCATGCTGTGCTGCACAACTGTAGTTGCTTTTGATGTATAATGCTGTAACATACAGTGAGACCTTTGTTTAAGAATAATTGTTTACAGGACTGTAAGTGAATTCAAAAGACAATAGGTAAAGGTGGAATTCAGACTCTCTTAGTACTCTTCCTCCTTGTAACATGCTATACCTATGTTATTCTTAAGAAGTCTAAATTCAAGCCACAGAAAATAACATTTCTATCACTCAAGACATAGAAGCCATTCATACAGAAATGAGAAGCAAAATGTGTACAGAAATAAACTTTAAATCTTATGAGAGTAGCAGCAGGTTCATAGTGTCAGGAAGAAAAAAAATGATGAAAGGAAGCCAAGCCTGACAAACTGAATTGTGGCTCATCTGAATGTTGTTGAACTTCATTTCACTAGCAAAGCAGAGAGTTACAAAAGGGAAAATTAGAAAAAATCCCTCTTATCACTGTAATGTACTAATTTTAAAAGAAGTGTGTCTGTACTATATAAATTCATAGATCTTGAAAACTATATAGGTAGTTTGAATATTTTAAATTGGAAGCAGAGAAGAGGATTTTAATAAAAGCTGTATGGTCATACAAAGGATGGAATTTGGTGATAACTTGTCTGGAAATATGTACAAATGCATACAAAATCAGTGTAAAAATCAAAATATTTTTTCATGTAAGAAATGGCATATTTTTGTGTATTAATATGCAATAATTTATGGAATGTAGAATATGTATTTTATATTACTATATAAAGAGGTTATATGTAGCATATGGAAGAATGCACAATTCATACATACAGATATAGATATAGATATAGATTATATAGATATAGATGATATATAGATATATACATATACATATACATATACATATACGTATACGTATACATATGTGTGTGTTTATTTTTCCATATCCTATCTCTACATAGATTCCATCTTCCAGTTCATGTTTTTGTGTAAATCAGGAGTGATTTCTATAAAGTCAATGTTTAAAATATTGAAAGAGGTGCTTGTCAAGTCCATTATATATAGTAAACATATATTAACATTTAAGAGATGAGCCAAGACAATACTCAGCTACTTGTTCTGGGCTGAGTCCAAATACTGGCTCATATGCCAACTACTTACCAGCATAATATTTAGATAATATTCTTCAGCAGACATGTTTTTATGTTGTAAAAAGAGATCCATGTAACCTGGGTGTTTTTGAAAATAGAACTTAACTTTTATGTTATTTGTTTTAAGCAAGTTAGCCTTTATATCTTTCAATTTGTGTTTTCATTTCAGTGAGAGTACTGCTGGAACAGCAATTTAACTTCCAGGAAAATTCAGCAGATCTTTTGAGACTTAAAGCATGTGAGAAGTCAGGCACTGTCCAAGTGAGTGTGATATTCACAACCATTTTTAAACCCTGAGATAGAATTTTAGGGTTTGCAAACAATAGTAAAATTATTGTCTAAAATTTTGCTTTTAATATATGTAAACATCCTAAGGGATTAAAAATGTGTTCTGCTTCATTATATGTTTTGGCTTCAAACATCATTACCCTCTAAAAGTCACTTCAGTTCCAGGTGTGACAATTTGCTATATAAGAAGTCAAGCAGCTAGTTAATTATCCACATAAAAAATAAAATTCTGTCCTTAAAATGAAAGGAGAAGGGCACTTTTCATGACATTTTCAATGAACTGGAACTTCTTGCTTCAAATGATATTCCAAAAACTTGCTTTTTCTCTTGGAACTGGGTCAGAGTTTTTCTAGCCTTGATAGAATTGGCATCCTTTCTCGAAATCGAAATATGCCAGCCGTAGTACTTTTTCAGTAATACAGTTATCATGCAGAAAATCTTTGATAAGGCCACATATGCACCATTTGTGCTATAGAGATCCATGAACCTGCAAGGTTATGTGACTGTGAGTAACCCTTGCTGCCATTTGATGTTACTAAGTCTTCAAAAAGCTTGACCGTGAGACAGACTTCTTTTTCCCCCAAAGGCTCAACATTCTTTTTTGTGCTACATTTTTCAGAAGAACTCTTTGTTTGAGGAAGCTGGGCAGGGTAAAGCTGGCAGACTGGAACACTGCCCTGATGTGTTGTGACAGACATGTAATCTGCCATTTGACCACTGGTTCACACATCAGTGTTAATGTGAATGTGACACCTCTCAGCATACTGTTAATCATGCATTACTCTTCTGTCTAAAATGTGGAGATGTGGAGTAGACTTTTATTCTTTCAGAAGACTACACAAAAAACCTTAGTGAAATGAAATTTTACAGCCATAAAAAGCAAACTGATTGACAGCTGCAAATCATAGTCACAGCAACATTGATATATACATATTTATAGATCCCTAGATTTCAAAACTAAAAAGGATCATTAGAACAGTCTGCTTAATCTAACGCACTCCCACTTCAAACATGCAAGGAGCCAAACATGTAGTTCCATGTCAAGTGTGAGGAAACCTAGAAGATGACCTTCTGTAGTCCAGAAATGAGATCAATTCAGCTTCTTTTCCTCACTAACACTTTTACATCTTTTGGGTTTTGTTTCTTTTTCTCCTGGTGTTTCATCACCAAAGTGCCCAGGAGTTCATCTGCTTTCATTCAACTGAAATGCATGTACCAGATGGTGCAAATAGCCCAGTATATTTCAATCCTGTATCCATGTCAAAAAACAGGCAGACTGCTGTAGTTCTTGGTTGCTGCACCTCATGGTATCAAAGGCTGGCTAAGAAGAGTGACACTGCTTGACAATGAATAAGATTTTTCAGGTCTGGCAGGGAAGTTGCTTTGGAAGATAAAATCCTGCTTCTACTCTGTAGGAGTTGCTTTTCATGATTAATTAATTGTGTTTACTCTAATCTACAAAGGATGTAAAGAAATACAAAAACAGAGTTAGAGAAATGTGTCTAGATAGGATACTTTATAGCAACTATATAGTAACCATTTCATCACCTGCATTTTAGGTATATTATCTACTTGCTTATAATTGTAATAGAAATTGGCCTAAACCAGAAAGTTCCATATTGTACTTTTCAGGAGGCCCACTGAGATCTGTGTTTGCTGTGTGAACAGCCTAGAACTCCAATGTCCTTAGGTCAATGAAGTTTGAAAGTATCTTGAGGACTAGGCAGTGCAGTGAAAGTCTCTAGCCACTTTCATCTGATAGCACCTGCTTAGAGTTTGGTCTTAAGACTTTTAAAATATCTCCATAGTAAAGCCTTAGATATGCAAAAGCCATAGCTCTAGAAAAATGATATGAGGTTCCAAAGAGTGGACAGTTGTTTGCCTTGGAAAACAGAAACTGGAGATAGTACTTGAAAGCTGTATGTGGCATTCTTTCTGTTAGTTTTCTGACTCCTAAATGCTGTAACAGTAAGCCAGAATACAAGAAGAGTTGTGCCTTCCTATTCATTTTTCTGGCATGTTACTAATCCCACAGAAAATTCACGTGACACATTTGAACAGAAATGTGGTGCTTTCTCACCCTGTTCTCTGTCACATCTGCAAGGCTGATTCTCTTTAAGACCCCGGCAAAGTATTCCTCTGCATATTTGGGCTACCTGTGAATTTTGTTCTTAATCTTGGTTATAAGTTAGGATATGAGAATTTTAAAACATGCTGGAGAATTTTGGTTTGACTCATTTTAGTTGTCTGTGGGATGATTGGCTTGGGAAGGGATAGCACTCTTTTACCTGTTTAACCTTTAAGCTCTAAAGCTTTTCTCTGTATTTTTATTTTATTGACAAATCTTCATTGTTCTGAATCCCCAAATGTTTATATTTTTTAATCACTGAAGAGACAGATACCTTACTTGGAAAACGATCTTCCTTCCTGAACAAAGAATTCCAGGACAGAAAAGAGTACCACAGAATAGCCCATGTAGCTTAAAGAGCTGTCTTACAAGAAATTACAGTTAGTTGCATGTTCATTTTGCATTACCACATATTGTGTTGGTATGCTTGTTGACAAATCTCTATATGTGTATTTGTTTGTATATTCAGAAGCTCTAGTTTGCCTGCAGTCATTGTATAGGTGGTTTTTCTCATGAACATTGTAGTTACAGGAATATAATTTTAAGAGGAAGTTATACTAAAAAGAATTGTTTATTTAGCTAGATTAGGTAGGAACCATCAAACAGGCCATGGCACCTATGTATATGGAAAAGTGTAAAAAATAAGTCAGGAGAGAAAGGTTATTTAATGTGATAGATGGAAGCGCTATGAAGACTAGTGGGATGAAGGTAATAAGAGAAAATTTAGCCTGTCTACCTGAAAAATTCTGGACAGCAAACTATTTACACTAAACCACTGTATATTCTCTATGGGGAAATATTAACAGTCCAATTGCTTGAGATTTTTGAGAGGCCAAAGGAGCAGCAAAATACATGTTGGGGAAAAAGCTTGAATTGGCAGGTAGGTAGATTAGCTGACCTATTAGTTCTTTTCTATTGCAAACTTCTATGATTTTATGTGGGGAAAATTCCTTTTCAACCCACGCTGGCAATCTGTTTATGTTCTGAAGTATGATGATTGACATCCCTTTTAACTTTTAACCTAGAGAATGTCTCTGCAAGTGTTATTCCTACATATAAATGTCTAATGCTTTTAATAAAAAAAAAAAATGTCTCTCAATTAGGGGACTGTATCCATGTGCAAATGCAGAATGGAGATCACAACAGAGTCTGAGGTGTTATCGCGGCATGGGCAGCACTCCCACTCAGGAAGATGGGGCGTTGAGAAGGAAAAGGGAGCATTTGGGGCTTTATAGACTAGAGAGTGAAGGCAAACAAGAGAACAGTGGATAAAAACAGTCAGAAAGAAGGGTATAATTTTTGTTGAGAGGGAGACTAGGAGGGAAAGAATAGAGAAAAATGGGAAAGTTGCAATGTATAAGAATAGAGAAGCAATATAGGCAATGAGAGCTAATTTATGGAGTAGAAGAACAAGAACAAATAAGGATGTTCTGCTGTTATTATGATGCCATAGTAGCTTGCTACCTGTAAGCATTTACCTTTGGTTCATCTACATGCAGCCTTAATTTTTTTTTCATTTCAAACAGTGTAATATTTTGTAATCATCACTGAAGCACACTGCATGGATTTTTGTGATAAATAGTGTATTTTACAATTAAAATTAGCGTATCCATCTTTCCCATGAAAGTAAAGCTTACAAAAATATAGAGTATTTAGAAAACTATAGCACCCTAGTAGAAAGAAGTTCCATGTTCTGCCACCCTTTCCTGCATTTACCCCTTATTTGGGGACTGGAGATGGATTTATGAGAGGGAAAACATTAAAAAATAAATATTTAAGAAATTATAAACTAGGAAAACTTCATGTATTTAAATATTGCAAAAACATTCTTCACATGTTATGATATTAAACTAGAGCTCATTGTACAAAAAGAAATAAAAATTGCAGAGAATTCCAGTTAATCAAAAATATCTTTGCAATGTTACTTGTTCTGACTTAAAGAAGTTTGCTGAAGCATCAACTTCATTTCTGTCGAGGACTGTAAAAAAGATTGAAGCCGGGGCCTGGAATATGAACAAACAATGCATCTAAGTTAGTGCCCCACAGAATATTTTAAAATTATTTAACACAAATCATCTCAGTGTCAACAACTCATCACAGATAAACTATCTAATTAACAGAAGCCATCATAGTATTTGAGAACTCAGTCTTGGCTCAGTTGATATACCAGAAGGGCACTCCTTGATAAGCAAAATTTATAAAGGAAGGTTTAAAAAACATTACTGCCTGAAGTAGATTCTTCTTAGTTTTAAATTAACCCTCTGCTAGGTTGGGATTTTTAGTTGTTTGGATTTTTTTAACCTTAATGAGATAACAAGTACAGGTTGACCTCATGTTCTAAGGTATATTCCAAGCTAAGACTCTGTTACACAGTCTATTTTATGATGCAATATTTTTTCAGTGAGTCTGCCATGCACTTGGAGCCATGCCAAAATGACAGCTCAGTTAACAAAAGTGTCCCCAGCTTTTGTAAGCACTTCTGAGATAGTTTTATCCTACTTCTTGAAAATTGCAAAGGTTGTCAGATCCTGAGGATATAAAACTTTACTGCAAAACACTTTTGGACATGAAAGCATTGGCTGGTTGTTGCAGCACCAAACCAGCCACTTATTGGAATTGCACTTATTACAGGTGATTCACTTCCCTGAAGGAAGTCTGTGGGGAGAGAAAGATGGTAATAGAATCTATGAAAATATAACATAGACCAAAAGTCACTGAAAAAAGCATGTGGGAAATACTGAAAAGAGAGATCTCTCCTAAGATTCTGGGGGGTGATGTTTATATGTTGCAAGGAGATGATCTAGGACAACAATATTCATTAACCTAAAACTGCTCCTGAAAGTAGTCTTTTTCACAGAGGAAATGTGAAATAACAGATAGGAGTGAAGTACCATCTTTTTTCTATCCTATCCCAGGTAGATTATTTGCTACAGCATTTGCTAAGTGTATGGCAAAAACGGGTAGACTGGATCTTTTTTTCTGAGCTGAAGGAGATCACACTGCTGGTATCAAGTCTTGGAAGAGAATAATTTATCCTTAGCCATTTTATGATTCCTAGAGCATTCCTAGGTTTGAATAAATCATACTCTCCACCATCTTAGAAAATAACAATACTAAGCTTCCCAAAGTCTTTCTAAAAGTAATTTAAAAATGACTGCTAAAAACAGATTAATCTACAAATGTTTTTCACAAAATACTATTCTGCAACAGAAACCAGATTTCAAACCTTGATTTCACTGAGATTTATTGTCACATCTGTGAAGGTATTTAGGCTACTCAACTACCTACCTTGCAAATTAGATCTCTAGTTTTAAAAGAAATTAATAGGAAAGTAAACAGAAATATACATATGCAGACTAGTAATAATAATAATCATCATCATCATAAAACATATCTACATATTTTCATCAAAACACTCAAAATATTCAGTGGACTAATTGGAAAAGCGGTTATTTTCAACAGAAAATGCTTGAAAAGAAATGTTCCCTTCTTTCTTTGAAAAATTTTAATGTTGTGAATTTTGAAAAGATTTCTTGTGGTCAGTGCATTAAAAATTATTGCACAGTTTCCATTCTGTATAACTTCCCAGAGCTATTGAGGGAGACACCGATAAAGAAAACAGTAAGTCATAATGATCAATATAATGGTGTCAATATGTCATACAATGAATCAAATGTACAAAAATTAATTTATTTATCTTGATTTTCACTTGGCACTTCAGTAGAAATGATGTTATTCTAGGAACATTCTGATAAGAACTCTTAGGAATCTGCAGAGATCATTGAACTTTAAGGGCAGGAAGCCAGCTAATAGGTAGGCAATACATACCAGTATAATTCTATTGCCTCTCATAGAATAGACTGGAAAAAGTCACAAAAGTTGTGAAGAACTGAAGATTGACAATGTGTTTGGTCTGCCCCATTTCCAAATTTTTTAGACATTTCTCATTATATGGGTTAACACAACTTGAGGTAAGGTTATTTAAAGTTCTTAGGAGATTTTTCCACTGAATAACACTCCAGAGAGACTTCATGTGTTCATCACATGGACACAAGTGTTAAGGAGTATAGCTGGATATGGGTTTATTACCAAAGTAATTTCTGAGTTATTTTTATCATATTTAATGGATTAATGTACCATTGAAGCTAGCAACAGTAAAGTCAACATTTTTGTACATTCCTCAAAAGATACGGAGTATCTCAGATGAGTGTTGCAGAAATAACTGATTTTTCAGCTCCCTGGCAGTTCCAGTAATGATTTCAGATCAATTCAAATTAATGGCAGCTCTTGGACTATTTTCAATGTTTAACATGCACACATATTGTTTTACCAGACAGAGATATGCACAAACTTGATGTTTTCAGATGTCTTCTCCAAGTCTAGGAAGCTACTACGTATATGTCCTGTTGTCTTTAACAGTTCAAGCAAGTGATGATCCTCATCACTCCACAAAAATAAAGTAATTGTTAATAAAATCTAAATGACCTCAGTTAATTTGTTTCTACAAAAAGAATACCAAAAACCTTAAAAAAAGCACTAATAATTCCCCTCACCCCTAAGTCCCCAAAGTATCAGGCTCCCCCCCTAATGCCCTTTTGCAAGAAAATGTGACAAGGTTTACATGCAAAGACTAATTCCAGAGAAAGATTCTTCAATAAAGAATGAAAATTACATTTTTTCTCAAGTGGTGATTTGGATTTACACATACTTTGCATCTCTAATGAATATACACACAACAGAATGACTGGAGTCCAAAAATGTCTCTACACCATCACTATTTTCCTGATACTGGCAGCATGCTGAAGCACTCTCTCATAAATGTTAAAAAATGAGATGGTTTGCATCTGATAAGTGTTAGAGAAAGGGCTAGCTTTCTTGGGGTGGTTCTATCAAATTGGGATTCACATTTTCCACTTAGCCCCTTCTGCTTCTGGAGAGGCTGACATGATTTAGTGACTATGAAAGTAACACCTTTGTCATTTTCATTGTACTTCATTTCACCTTCTCATTTGTGTCTTTTTAAAATAAGATGTCTAACTGAATACAGTAATCAATGTGCCATTGATTTATATAATGCAATTGTAATCTTCTCTTTTCTATTCTCTATTCCCTTCTTAACACAATTTAACATCTTATTTGCTTTTTTAATCACCACTGAACAAGTCTCTTCATTGAGCTGTCTACAGTAATGCCTGGATCTTCTTTTTTCCTGAGAGGTTACAACTAATTCAGAAGACATCATTATGTATAAATACTTTGGACCATTTCCACTAATGTGTTTTTAGGGGGGGGGTCTTATCTGTGTTGAGACTTACTTGCTGCTTCGTTGTTCAACCGGATTTTTTTTTTTGCAGAATTCACCTAAAGTTCTTCATAGTTCTCTTATTTAAATGATGCAAATGAATTGACAATTTCAGCTGCTTTATCACATTTAGTCTTTATCCTGTTTTCAAATTCAACATACAGAGTGAGCAGTACTTTTGCCAAAACTGTTTTATGTAGTTAACTCTGTATTCATCATGCTGGAAAGAAGAATTTTGTTGCAGTTTTGTTAGTCTATGGTTATATAGCTGCAATATCAACAACCACTGAATAGGATAAACACCCAAGAAACACCTGGAAAACACCTACTACAAAACTGTAAACCTGAGGTACATAATAGCTGTAGCTATGTGTCACAGCATTGATTTATCCTCCTAAACCAACCTTAATCATAGGACACTTGCCTCCTGTATTATGCTTCTATTTCTGTATTATCAAATTTTTAATAGCTAAGACTTCAGTAATTTACTGACTTCTGCTTTACTATAGAGATTTTTGCTGATTTCCATGTGAATTAGTTTACAATTACGTTTCCCATGTCAAAACTACAATGTAGTCACTAAAATTGTAGTGTCAGTACAGAATATATTGAAAGTAATTTTTATATGTCTGGCAAGCAATATTTTGCCTCATTGTTTTCTTGAAAAGAATTGTTTTAACATCGCTGGAAAATATAAAATACTTAATATTACTTTTTAATATTTACAAAGCTATGTTCCATGATATTTCTTCTTAAAACAAAAACAAAAAAATTAAAATAATACTGCAGGAGAGGGTTCTGATATGTGCCATTTTCACTGCCATTTTTCTGTATTTGTCTAGAGACTATAGAGATAAGAGTCTTATGCCTCTTTGGTACAATCACATTGCAATTAGTAGACAATAAACACAGGAGGTATATCTCCTATTACGCCACTTTCAGGTTGCATTATATTTCTCTGTTTAAGTGTGTTAACTGTTACTGCAAGATAACTCACTGTAAAATGATTTCCAGGAAAATGTAACTACCTGCTAATATGTACAGCAATAATTTCAATTGTTTGAATTTTCTGTTCCTTCATAATTTAGAGACTGAGGTAGTTACATCTACACGTGTAACTACATTACGTTGCTGGATTTTCTAGAATTTCCCTCATTAAGTATTTTTTTTTTAATTAAATCTCTCCATTCACCCATTGTATAATAGCTAAGGGTAAAGAATCTTCAGCCTTCTCAAAAGACGAATTTTCTGCTATAAACAGCATGCCGTTACAACTCAACTGATTGCAAAGAATTTGGATTGCAGTGTGATTCAAGTCTTTCATTGAACTGATATTATCCACTCAACCTCAGCAATACCTTAGAGAAATACAAAGCAGAGTAACTGTCTTTTATATTGTACTCTCTCAGTGCAAGAATAATAGAGATGCCATGAACATTGCAGAGGTGTCACATTAGCTGCTGAACTAAATAGTGTGAAGGAAAGGGAACTCATTGTTAATTTTTTTACAAGGATGGAATAGATGAACATTGCTTACAAATGAGCTTTATTTAGTTTTAAACACATTTCATGAAGTAAATAGTATATTTCCCTAATTTTCATGTCTTTTGGTATGCTTCCAAAAACTTGGAAGTGAATTAGTGTGCAATTTGCATCCAAATCTCAGCCAAGGGGATGTGGTTTATTATAATACATGGCCCTCCTAATTATTGAACAGCCCGAGAAAACTAGGCACAGTGTGCATCTGTTATTGCTTGACCACACTGCCAAACATAATTTGGCAAGCACAGAAATGTACATTGAGCAGACCTACAGTCTAATTTGCATTAGTTTGTAGTAATTATATGAAAGCTATAACTGAACCAAGCTTGTCCTCTTTTTAGAGCACATCATTCTTTTTGAAAAGAAATCTCAACCAAAAATTCAAAACAATTAAATAGCACACACATACACAACCCTGAGAAACTCCTTGTTTGCACAGTAGACTTTCACAGTATTATTTAATGATTATCCAAATGTTATTTTTGTGTATTCTGTAAAATATCAAAGAAGGATTTTTTTTCCTGCAGTTTGCATAGGCTTTTCTGTGGTTTCTTTCATTCCCATTCAGAAATTTTTTATTTCTTCTGCCAAATTCTAAAACCCTATATGATTTAATACCCTGTAACTGATGATTAAAGTTACTGGCATTTTAAAATCAGTTGCTAAGGAGGAACAGGAGGAAAGTCCTGCCTTTCACAATTTGCCTTTGACCCTTTCCATAGTTATTTAATTCAACTCTTTTCTGACTAAAAGATGAAGTCTTAGAAATAAGCCGCCTTGTGCCACAATAATGCTGGAAAGAATAAACTCAGGGAAGTTGGGATGCTATGGTAAAAATACATGCAGGTTTTGGCCTACAGAACTTCCAAGGGAAAATTCTTGTTTCCTTTCTTATTCTTCTCGTTAAATTATATGTTCAGATACACAGACATCATGGTTCTGTGTATAAGATGATGGGAAAGCTAAACTAAGTCAGTAGATGAGGAAATAAAACAGAACCTCATCTGCAGAAAGTATTATTGTGTAATATTTTCCAGAAATGCAGAGTCTTTAAAAAGATTATGGAGTCAACTTCAATCCCCATTGAAATCAATGACAAAAGGTAATATTCACTCCAACAGCCACAGGATCAAGCATAGAGGAGGGGGTGTTCTTTTTCTCCTTCTCCTTCTTTAAGTAAACACTGGCATTTTCAGCTTCACTGCAGGGGCTGAGAAGCAGAGGCACAGTCTTTGTTGTTGGTAAACAGCTTGACATTTTGTAGTATTGGACTAGTCAAAGAGCTTTCAATCTAGAGTTTGAGTATTAAGAAATAACTGTATATTCAAGTACATACTTGGGTATTCTCAGATAGCTTAGGGTAATTATTAGCCAGCACAACCAGAGTCAGAAACAGTTACTGTGAAATGACCATACGGAGACTATGTAAATGAGTTTCCAAGAGTGAAAATGTAATGAAGTATAAAAGTGAATAAAACCTGCTGAATATTGCTGAATGAGGGAACACTGCCTCTACACCCTGATTAGCTGATCAAATCTATTTTCATAAACAAAACCAAACTTGCAATAAGTTAGGGGAAAGAAATCCCAATGAACCATGGCAAAATGGCATTTCACAGTTGACCAAAAACCACTCAATTTCCTTTCACATAGTATGTGGCAAATAAAGATATTCTTGCTTATGCAGTACCCCTGCAAAACAGCTTTATTTTCTATTTTAGTTGTTTAGTGTATTTCTGCAGTAAAATAATAATTGCATAAAAACCTCACCTTTTTACTGAACCAGTCTCTTCCCACATATATATCCTCTTCACTTCAGGGGCTGGAATACAGCGATGAAGCAAAGAAGCTGGGGAAGAGTGTTGTCAAGTAAAATCACACTGGTTTACTTTTTTTTAGCACCAAAACCTGCTTCATTTAGTTTGTTGTTATTTGTGTTTGGGGATTTTTGCTTGTTTGTTTTGGTTTTTGTTTGTTTTATTTTGTTTTGCAATGAGATAACTAACTAAAACCTAGTTCCTGACTAGTAGCTGCTGCTGCTGAAATACAAGTAGATTTGGGTAACAGTACAGAGTTGTTTTCTCTTTATGTTTTGGGGTTTCATAGATTTGAGAATGCTACTTTTCTTTGCACAGGCAGGCCCAGGAATAAAATTTCTGTTCCCACCAATTCTTACTGTTAGAGGAATATTTTCATGTAGATTTTTGTTTTATTATAGTTTGGACATCTCACTAGAAAGCGTTTTCACTTTGCATAGTCATTCTTTAATACACATAATGCAAAGTTTTCCGTCCTGCAGGTTCCTTATGAAAAGGGATTTGACATGTTTGGTGTTAAGATTTTTTAATTTTTTTTTTGTCCAAAAGTCATGCTCATGATGATTACCAAATAAAAATCACTTTGTTTTCAGAACAAGAAAAATTCTGCAATACTCAAAGAATGGTATGTAGTTAATAATTTTGAAATGAAATTATTTTCCTCCCATTGTCTTAATTGATTTTCCCCCTTTCTTTTTTTACCCAGAGAGCCACATGCATCCAGCATCTGCCATGTCCATGAATATGAAATCTTTCAGAGCATATAAGTTAGGTTTCCACTCTGAACTACAACAATAACTACTGAACCGCATTCGGTTCTTACATTGTAGTAAAACACCTTAAGGTATCCTGTTAAAACCATAGTTTTGGGGCTACTTATACAAACCACTTTCTGTTAGTGAAAGTCACAGATCTATGTGCTACAGTGTAGGTACATGCATTTCCTTTCAAGAAACTGACGGGCTTGTAATGATGCATGAATTGTGTCTGTGGGATCTCTTGGAAACAGATGTCATGTGAACTTTGTGCAAAGTGACTTCCCAGGAAGTAATTTTCAATTCATTTTCAACTTTTGCAAGTCACTGCAGCACAGTTTGATCTCCAGCCACTTCCATCTGCACAATTAGAACTGGTATCACTACTCAGAGACTTTTGAGTGAACTGGTGGGCTTAAAGACGAATAGAAGACAACTTGAAGCCTCCCATAGTTTTGTTCAAGAAGGTCTAAGCCTGGGCTTAGTTAAGGAACTCAGCTTTGTAAGGAAGGGTTTGGCATGAGTGAAGGTTTTCTGTCTGTGGAACTGTTTAAGCCTCCAGACAGCTCACTGCAACAAGAGAGTGGAATATGCAGTCGAGGAACAGGGGCTTGCATTTTGGTTCTTTTCCTATGATAATTCATCTTTCTTTCCTTCTTCTTCAGATAATTTCTTACTGTATTCCCAAGCAAAAGAAAATTTTCTCCTTGATAAATAATCTAAAATATTAAAAAATAACTTCTAAGGAATAGAACTTGTAGTTAGTAGTCATACTTGTTTTTAATTTTTTTTTTCACTGAAAGTTTCTATTAAAGATGTATATAACTGTATATAACTGCTTGTTCTTATCTTACTGTCTGTATTTAACTTGTTCTGTTTGCAGGTCCAGCTTCAATCGTCTTAGTTACCTAAGAATAAATCTTGTCTTGATTTTTTAATGCCATCTTTTTTCCATCCATGGCTTGTACAGTCTTTATTTTCCATCAGGCATAAAGATTACCTGCATCAGTGAGGCTTTCAGTATACCTGCTTATCCCGGACTTCTTCAGAATGTGTTTAGCAGCTCCAGAGCACGCTCAGTGACTCTACTGAGCTGTGAAAGGAGTAGCAGGGTGAATTTACCAGGCTTAAGCAAGATAAATGGAACAGAATATGGTACAGACAGACTTGGCTGTGTAGAATATAAGTAAACAGATTGTGGTCACTGAAAGTAAAAAGAATTAATTTAACATTATTTCTGCTACAATACTGCAGATAAGATTGACTATGTCAAGGGGCTAAAAATCTAAATGACCGCTTATGGAATTCCCACTTGAATATTTTCACTTTGGTAGGATTTATTTCTATTCCTTCTGTGTACTTATATGTCTTGCGGGTTCCAATAAAAACTTGACAGAAATTCCTAGGTTATCCTGACTATTAGAACTACATAAAACTCAAGCACAAAATTGTATCAAATATCTTTTTCCCCGAGCCAAGCAACTTGTGTGGGCACCACTCAGGAGCCATCTATCTGAACCACCCAAACCATACCAGCAAGGAAGTGCTATGCAAAGTTACACACTAATATAGTTATCAGAGAAGAGAAGTTCCCACATTTTATCTGGAGTGAAAAATTATGTATCAGCTTTGGATTAGTCAAGGATGTATTTCAGGGAAAAAAAAAATCCATTTCTGTTTCAGATAATGCAGGCAGTGTGAAGTGTACATTGCTGAGTTAATTTGTTCCTGGAGTTTATAACCCTCACTGTCAGAAAAACAATATAAAACTAAAATCTTTATTTCTTAGTCTATCTTTAGCTTTTAGTGACTTGCTCAAATTTTTTTGCTAGATGAAACAGCTGTTTCATACCTGGTAATTGCACATCTAAATCAGTTGTCCTTTATGAACTAAGCAGCTCCTAAATCTAATACTTGAAAACAATTTTCCGTTTAATGGCACCAATTGTTTGGTAAAAAAAATCAACATGAAAAACTGTTTTGTCAATGTTAGTTTTTTGTCATATAAATTTTCCATAACTGGACTAGAAATTTAAAATATTCACTGTTCTTCACTCTAAGATAACTACTGAATGTTTTCCACAAAGACTATTTGGTCTTGATATAGCATACAAAGAAGAAAATGATTAGGTGAAAAAAAGTCTTGTCTGTAACTAATATAAACAATACATTGTAATGTGTGCCAAGAAAATTTATTTTGTAATGTATTTCTTTTTAATATCATGCATAAGTTTATACACTAAGGCTATTTAATTTGGTTCTCTCTTTTTCAGAAAGATTTCAAATAAAAACTTACTTTTCACAGATATTAAAGGAAATACAAAACTAAAATGCAAGGTACTTTCAGATTTTGTGAGTGTAGAACTGTGGAGAGAATATTCCAATCTGAGCAGCAGGTAATTAGTACAATGATCTCTTGGAAATAATATATTTTCCAGTTAATATCACATGATTTCCCTTTACATTTTGTCAATATAATGGCACATGTGTGGCTGAGGTTTACCTTGACTAGCAACATTAAAGTGAATTTTGTCTTCTTGTTTTCACTAATTTATAAAAGTTTACATTTCTTGATATAAAATACATCATTTCTCACCAGTGAAAGACATAGCCTGAATCTTCAGACAGTGTGAAACAATAGCTCTAAGGAAAATGTAAATTCACTTCTGTGGTGTTATAATTCTGACACTGAATCCTGAAAGGTAACATTTTAAATGTTTTAACAAAATTTGGTAGCAACGAATTTCTTCAGTCTTCACTAACTGATTTCCTGTTTACTTTTTCCACAGCACAGTTATCCATGAGTACACTTACAGCCTGAATTAAAGTGAAATCCACTTGTCAGAAGGCTTCTTATGCTGCCTGCATTATAGTGTGCCATTTATTAGAATTAATTGCCATCGGTGGAGGATCAGAGTGACAGCTAAACCTGTGTGTGTTTGACACAGAGCAACCCCTCTTCTGCAAACTGAAGTCTACTGTGCTGGAATAGGTACAGCCTTGAATCTCGAGTTACTATTACAGAGTGAATTTTGAGATTTGTAATTTATTCTGGTTTAGGTTATAATTTTCCTAAGTATGACAAAAGTAACTAAATCACATGATTTACAATGCAAAGCTAACACAGCAGGAATTATATCTGCCTACATAATTAATAACCAATGTACACTGTCTTCATATAGCACGGAGTACAATACTTAATATAAACATCATGTTGGATTTTGGAGAATATTTAAACACTTTGACCTACAGATCTATTTTTTGTGGTGGGTGGTCATGCTTATAAACTCACCGATTCAGTCATTTACAGAATGGAAGGTTCACACACACACATACCCACACACCCCAAAAATTAAACTGATTTTTGTTTTCAAATTGAACGAAAGAGAATGTTTCATTTACTTTCTTAGATCTACCCACTTGTATCTTTCTCTCTTAATTTTTTTTGTCCACACTTGTGCCATCCATTATATATTTGGTCACCCTGATAGTGCTTTTGAATTATAAAGCCACACTAGATACTACATGTGAAATGTGATTATTGACTTGCTAATTTGAGATCACTGTTATTTGTACTTCATTGCGTCATTTGAGAGTTGCAATTTAGGAGGACGAAATTTCTGAATTTTTTGCCCAAAAAGAAACAGATTTTCTGGTGAAATCTAAACAGAAACATTAGTATCAGAATTTAATATCAATATTGTGATATCTAGATTGAGATCATAGCTAGAAGGCAGAAAGAGAGAGACTGCTTTCCACACATATCCTTTCCTGTACAAGTCTATACTATCTCACATTTTTTTGAAGGCTTATTTAATTCATGTTGGCATTCACCAACATTTGATAAACATGTCACTCCTCACCAGGTGTTCTAACTGAAAACAGAGATGGACGAAATATATTCCACAGTCTGCTTGTAACAGGGGTCCACTACTTTAATGGAAATGTAAAAATCATGTTTGTAAAAATATTTGCAAAGTAATCAATGAAAATAAATATGATGAAAGGATGCCTAAATTAATTTACATATTTTTGTGCAAAGTTCTTTTTCCTAAATAGATTAATTTTTGTGTACTGGAAGCTGCTTTTGCATGTTAGGTAATTTTTTCTCTTCTGTGTTTTTTTCTTGAGGGCAGTTTGATGATCAGTAAACATCATAGGATAAATATTGTGGCTGTGTCTGTCTACGAGAAATCAACCAAGAATTCTAACAATTCTGTTCTAAATACTGTTCTTAAAGATATAATCCATAGAGAGAATCTACTTAATCTGACAAACATGATTTCAATTCAGGAAATAGCTCACAATCTTTCTACTGCATCTGACATCAGTGGTATCCACACAGCCATTCTGTGCAAACTCCCTGCTTTAAAGGTCTTCCCATCACTGTTATTGGTCTCACAGATGATGAAGTATGACACTCCATAAACAATGAGCTGGGCCTTTTGTAGGCTGCTTTGCTTTTTTTGGCTTCAAACTGCCACTGAATGTCAAATCAATTTGGCTTTCATTAGAACAGCTTTATATGTGCAAATGTATTTGTGTCTGGTTGCTACTTTTTTCTATTTTTGCTTTCTTTCCCTTTGCTTTTTTTTTCTCCTTTCCCTTGAATGATGTAATTTTTCTCTAATCAAAGCCAACACCTGTTTCTCTAAAATAGGAGCCTCTGTGTAAAGCTCTTTATCACAATCTGAGTACACTCTAGATGGGCTCATTATGAATCAAGTTCTCTCAGAACAAAGAGGAAGTGCTCTGCTACAGTGACATTGTACATCATAAAGCCTGGATAAAGTCAAGAGCTGATGTAACCTTGACTTTTGACATGCCAAGAGACTGTTGTCTAGATAATGCAAGGTGTGTAAGCCTCTGTCTTTGATAAGTAATAAAACAAATAATAAATCTGACTCTTTGTTTAAGACCAGCTCAACTGTTACACAATGCTGTATTGGGCTTGATGGGGTAATGGGTTTGTTGTTTTTTCTTAACCAATTTAGAAGGAACACAGAATTGCAACTTTGAGGATTTCTGGTTTTGTAAACCACAAGTCTGCTTAGACAAGCTAAATGAAGGATGCCATAGGATGAGAGGAATAGAACAAAATAGGCATTACAGGACTCCCAGCTATGAGTCAGTGAAGATCTGCTCTAACGGAGTACATTAAAAGTAGTCTGGAATGGCTTAAGTTTAGGAAGGGAAAATTAGAGAGGGGAAAGGCTATATGTATATCCTGAAAGGCTACCACAAACTCTGTGTTGTGACACATTTGAAATAAACACAGGCTCACTTTTCATGCACCTAAAATCCGTTGTCTCTATGAGACTTGTCTCATGGAAATAGCTATTGAAGTGTACTGTGCCTGCAATGGTTTAGGATTGTGGTGAACAAGAGCATAAAATTCCTTTTCCTCCTCCAGAAATAAATTGTTTTCTAATTTTCATCACAAAACCATTCTCTTTTTCCACCCTCCACCTTATGCAAGCTGAAAGTCAGGATATATTTCCATTCACCTCATAGATTCATAAGATCACATAAAAGGTTGGAAAAGACCTATAAGGTCATGGAGTCCAATAAGGTCACCCAGCACCACCGTGTTCACCACTAAGCCATATTCCTAAGTGCCAAATCTGTGTGTTTGTCTGAGCCCTTACAGGGATGGAACACTTTCAGGAGAAATATGTTTAGAAATAACTACCTAACTATAACCAGGTCAGATGCATGTTCTGTCCCAATTAACAAGGCACTTGTAGGTAATCAAGCTACATGTCCTCTTGCTAGTGTTGATCCTTTTGCAAAGAACCAGAAATATATTTTATATCTTTAAATGGAAAGACATACATTTTAGAAGCTGGGGGACCTACAGATAGACAGTAGGAGTGAGACAGAAAAAAAATGGTGACAACTTTATCCCCACTCCATCTAAACATGAATGTTTGACACTTATGAAGGAAGAAACTTTCTCTGGACTTTGCAGAATAGATATAAGATGATAGAACCAGCCTTTGCTCAGCACTTGTAATAATGGTCTAAAACGTCTTCAGAGGATCTCAGGCTGTCCAAGAAGGGTCCTTGCTCAGTTTGTGAGTGGATGAACTCACTCCTCTATGATGGGATTCTGTGACAGACACTCACAAGGAAAGTGCCTATTTTCAGAGCTGAAGAAGAGGTTTGCTTGGCTCAAATACTCAGTGATTTCAAATCCAGTGCTAACTCTAACTGAAATATATTGGTAATCTGCCATCTGTGGTTTTCTTGAGCAGAAATTTTGACTGAAGTCCAGGTCTTAGTAGATATGAGGCCACGTTACCAAATCCATCCTCCTACTCGACATCATCCTTCATACTGTCTTACTGTGTCACTGCCTTTGGATTAAGGACCACAGCAAAGTATGGAAAATGCAGATACTTCAGTTGCCAAGTCATTTCTTGGTCTCTCTGTTGAAGCTATCTATAGTGAATGTTTCATTGCTGACATCTATTCTAGCCTCAGTATTGTCAAAGCATTTTTTCATGTGTAATAAATTTGCATAAACACTTCACCCCAAATATAATGAAACATAGGATAAGAAAGACCTAAATTATATTTTAAAAAAATTACTAAAAGGCTTCTTGATTGATTTGCAGAGGCATAGCAAAATTCCTTCATATAGTGGCCTCATGAATGAGATGATAATATGCAAGTAAAGCATAATGATTGGCATATTAAATGCAAGATCTTTGTCACCATCTGTTTCCTGATTGTGTCAGCAAGTTGGGTTTTTTTTCATGGAAGTGTGAGAATACACCATGGCCTCGAAGTATCAAAATGTCAATTATACATCACATTTTAAAGTTGGAAGCCCAAATCACAATTGTCCCTGAATTCTGCCTGAAACACTGACAAATTATTACCTATCCGTCACATTTAGCCTTACTGTACAGTAGCACAGATATTGTGCTGGAAAATAAAACAGAGCAGGAACACTATCAAGGCCAGGTTTACAATTTAGTGATGAATACTTAAAAAAAAAATTATACAGAAGGAGACAGGGAGAGAACTAAGGATTCAAAACAAATCGAATAGTTGTAGAACAGCCCTATCAAATACTTGTTATTTCAAGCTCAAGTACTTTCAAAACAGTTTGGCGTTTCTGGTATTTTTCATTACAAATAAAGCTCATTCATAAGGAAGACAGTATTTCTGTATTTTCACTTGCACTGACAGAAGAAAATTGTATCCTGGTTAGTGCAATGAATCAGTACGAAGTGCAGAAGGAGAAAACCAATGTGAAGCCTAACCAAAATGAATTTCTGCTAATACCACAGGTCCTGCATTACACCCTCGGTGGTGGGAGATATGTTTTAATGTCCCACACAGGATGAGGTATAGCACCACCAGCTACCAAAACCAGCAACCAAGAGGAAGGCACACAAGAAGGCTGCTGATTTTTGTTCTGAAATACGAAACTAAAAATTCCGCTAGTGCCTCAAGGCATTATTTCTGCTGTGGGGAGGAAACAGAAGAAATAGGTATTGTGTAAAGTGATTCTTCATTCACTCAAAACAACGGTAAGATCATCAAAAAGATGTAATGGCTTTTTGGTTTGCTCCTAGACCAGTTACTATACCTGTGGAGGAGATATCTAGATTTTTGTAAAATTGGATAAAGAGCATTATCATATCCAACAATCTAACATGAACTAATTTAGAAGTATAAAGAAGCTAAATGAAAAAAGTGACCTTCCAAACTTGTACTTTATTGGACTTTTCATGAAGCATAATTTCTTTTATATAATAATTTCTGATTATAATAATCATGACATATTTATACATGATAAGGTACACAATCCACTACTCAGACTGCTTATATGATATTTTCAGATGAATAATTAATTTTTTCTGTAATAAGGCAGCAATTTATAACATGCAAAATTCCAAATAAGACTGATTTTAAAATGAGGAGATTGTAAATAACATTATTTATATTATATGTTTGGGGTCAATCTCTGCCTGTGAAACAGGATTGCTAATATTTAATAAATATAAAGTAAATTGATTCTAATTAATAATTAATTTTTAGTATGGCTGTGTATTTTAAGCATGTGTGTATATACATGTTAAATCAAAATGTGAAAATTCAGTCTGGGGCTTCTGATTTAAACAGTTGTCCATGAGCAGTTGTGTATAGGCATGTCTTCACTACTAATAAAAATCTTGTTCGTTCTTCAAAAGGTCACGTAAGCAATTTGTAGAGTTTCAGCAGAGGTTTGTGTATTTCTGGTGGGGCAGCATGCTCCGCCTGATAGCAGTCTCTCCATTCACCAGCAAGTGGTGAATCATAAGCTGCTGGAAAGCAGAAAATAAGAAAAGTCCCAGTTGAAACTTTGCAGCTGTAGTTTGATAGATAAAGTTTGTAGCCTGAACATACATACCAATACAAACCAACACTGAGGAAAAAAAAAAAAAAAGAATATATGAGAAAAAAATCTCTTCTGAAAACTTTCACATGCATCTGTTGCCAAGGTAATCACTCTATGTATGCCTTCAAACAGGTACCTTTTGGGGGTCAACTGAACACAGGCAGTAGGAATACACTATGAAAAATATGAATGTATTCCAAACAGATACAATTTTCCATGTGTGCATACTGCTGGTATCACTGTCTTCTCTGAAAGTGAGGTCTGGATATGTATATGGTAAATAAGTATTTTTGAAGTTTGTAAACTGTGGACATCAGTCCATATCTCAGATTATTACAGCAGGGACTGAAGAAAAATATTCTTAATGTCTCTTTAACATTTTCTTTTTCTTTTCTGTAAGTCCATTATGCAGTTTCTTAATTCATCCTCTATTAGGTCCATTGTGAAATAATTCCTGTTCACTTACAGAGAAATAGCTCAAGATTTTTTTTCCCTAGCTCCTCTTCTTTTCTTCTTCATGACTGACCTGTCAGGCATCCAAATGAAGCTAAGAACTCTCATTTTTTAATTAAAATTTTGCTGTTTAGGGCATGATCATGAAACAAGTGTGTTTAAGGGAAGTTTTGTCACTGATTTCGATATTTTTTTCTTCTCCCTCACACCAGGAATATGTCATACAAAATAATATGGTTTCTTTCATGTATTCACCTGGACTTCCAAAAGAATGCTTTGTGGCTTTCTTTCATATTCTGCTTAATAATATTAGTAATTACAGAACTTTCATAGTCTGTATGTTATGATAGAAGAATAGAATGACCTGGGTTTAAAGGGAACACCAACTCCTGCTGTGGACAGGGATACCTTTCACTATATCAGGTTTCTCAGAACTCCTTCCAGCATGACCAGGAACACTTCCATGGATAGAGCATCCACAATTTCTCTGGCCAACCTGTTCCAGAGCCTCACCACACCCACAATAAAGAATTTCTTCCTAATGTCTAATCTAGACCTACTGTCTTTCATTTTGAAGCCATTCCCCCTTGTCCTGTCACTACATTCCCATATAAAAAGTCCCTCTCCATCTTTCTTGCAGGGTCCCTTCAGGTACTGGAAGGCTGCAATTACATCACCCCAGAGCCTTCTCTTCTGCAGGCTGAACACACCTGATTGTCTAGCCTTTCCTTGGAGCAGAGTTTCTCCATCCCTCTGATCATCTGTGTGACCTCCTCTGGACTCTCTCCAGCAGGTCCATGTCCTTGCTGTGCTGGCACCCCAGAGCTGGTGCAGCACTGCAGGAGGGGTCTCAGCAGAGCAGAGCAGAGGGGCAGAATCCCCTCCCTGCCCTGCTGCCCACGCTGCTCTGGATGCAGCCCAGGACACGTTTGGCTCTCTGGGCTGGCAGTGCCCATGGCTGGGTCATGCCCAGCCTCTCACCCAGCAGCACCCCCAAGTCCTGCTGGGCAGGGCTGCTCTGATCTGTCCATCCCCAGCCTGTGCTGGTACCGGGGGCTGCCCTGACCCAGGTGCAGCACCAGCACTTGGGCTTGTTAAACCCATGAGATTCCCATGAGCCCGGTCCTCAAATTTGTCCAGGTCCCTCTGGATGTATCTCATCTATAAGATGTGTCAACTACACCACTCAGCTTAGTTTTATCTGCAAATGTGCTGAGATTGCACTTGATTGCTTTGTCTGTGTCATTAGTGAAGAAATTAAATAATGGTGGTCCATAACAGACCTCAGAGGGACACCACCTGTCACCTGTCACTGATGTACATCATCAGAGCCATTGACCACTTCCCTCTGGATGTGACCATCCAACCCATTCCTTATCCATCTAACAGTACACCCAATGAATCCATGTCTCTTTTAGTGAGATTTATGTGAGAAGGATGCTGTAGGAGACTGTGTCAAAGGCTTTACAGAAGTCCAGAAAAGATGTATGATAAAATACATCAATTTGTTCAAACAGAAAACAAAGCCATTTTTAAAATATTTGGATTGAAAATTAATAATCTTCATTAAGTTTTCCTTTAGGAAAAGCTAAAACTAGATATTGAACTGTTCCAGAACCACAAATACAAGGTTCACTCTTGCAGGTGCTTGTATGTGTGCAGCATTACTCACGATAGTCCCCAGTTCAAAGTGAAGTCTCTTCAATTATCAGTCTGAGGTGTTTAAAATGCTCAACCAGGATTTCAAAATAGAAGCTATGTTTCTTGAGGCTGTAATTCTGTAACCACGTGTCAGTTCTTATTGAGAAAAAAAATCATAATATTTAGAGTTGATCAGTAGTACAAAAAGCTGTCTCTACTTTCATCATGCTAGATTTAAAATGAGCTGGATTCAGAAATCTTCACAGTTCCTTTGTTTTCATTTCTGTAGATACTGAGGCAATCTAGCTTCACTGGCATTAATGTTTGCTGAAACTAAAAATAAAATTCAGAGAAGTATTTGTATAATGTGTTAACAGTTTTATTCTATCAGAATATATGTCACTGAAACAATGCCTTGTCACTTAGTAAACCAACAGCAATTAGACACCACAATTCAATTCATTCACATGGAGTAAGAAAATGTCCAAGAGAATGATTTTGCAGCATTGCAAAAAAAGTAGCAAAGTAAAATGAGGATTTCTAATTGGTCCTAATGCTGGATTATTGGTTTAACTCACATTGCTTTCAGTAAGATTTAATATGTTCTCTCTTCCTCGAGTAAAGTCAGGATAACTTCCTGGTTAGAAATTATTTACAATAGGAATTAAGATAATTAGAATAACTGATTAAAGAGGCATGATAAAAAAAGCATGTAAATCTAAAATAAATTTAAACAGATGTTTCAAAATCCAAACTAGAAATAAATTGTACAACTATTTTACCCTAACTACCTCATAACTGTGCAGAAGCAGTTAAAAATATTCAGATCAATATTAAGGTCTTTACAAGAAACTGCTGAAAGCAGGAAATTTGTGTTGTTCTGAAAACTGAGATCTCATAAAAGACACTCTGCAGATCACTTTGAAAGAAGAACAATGATGGAAGTACAGCATAACATACCAGGAAATAAAAATCACACATGACACACAGAAACCATATACATAGATTATGTTTCATTTAAAACAATAATAAAGTAGGTAAGGAAAGCTTTAATCTTTTATTTAGTAGTTTTTGTTTGTTTGTTTTGTAAAGAATAGTTACTTTTCAAGGACTAACAAGAATACTTACTGAAATGTTTACTAAAATTTCTGAGACCAGGTTAGGGTTAGGACTAGATTTAGGTTAAGGAGAGGGAGAAAGCTAGTGACCTTAGAAAAGGCTGCTTTGAGACAGGTATCTTTCCAACCCAGAATTTCCCCTGAGGCTTCAGTACATCCTGTGGCAGAATTTTCCTTCAAAGCCTAGGATCAGTTAGGAGAACTGTCCTCCTTCCTTTTGGGAGGATATCTCCAACAGGTGAGATCTGTTCGAGAAGCTCCCCCTGACCTTGCAGCTCTGTGAGGAAGAGCTGGAAGAAGCTGCAGGAGGGGTTCCCACCTCCCTCACTGGCAGCTGCATTAAGTAGAGGCTCTCACACTTGTCTCAGTCTCTCACATTTGGTTCAACCCAGGACTGCATTGAGCTACTCTGCAGCCATGCCAGTGCCTGTGATTGTGCCTTGTTGATCTGGACTGTGACCCTGACCCTTGGGATGACTTCCTGACTTTCTGACAGGAAGCCCTTTTGTTGGTGAGGCCACTGCTTCTGCCTGCCATGCTGTCATACTTGTCTTCCAAATTCTCTTTCCTCTGCTAAAGAGCAACTGCCTTTATTGTTCCCTGAGACATATGAGACACATAGGAAGGGTGAAAAGATTAAGGAAATTAAGTGGGGGCTTCTGTGAGATTTCTCCCAATTGCATCTTTTTCCCAAGGGGCTTCTGCATGTCCCACTACAGAAGTGTCCACCTACACTTAGGGTTAGGCTATAGGAACAGCAAAAGATGTGAGACCCATGAAAAGAGTGGGGTTGCAAAGAGCTGGACAAGCCATAGCAGCTTTGTGGCTTATATGGGAACTCTCTCCCACCTACTATTTCCTACAATGGCTTCAGCATTTCTCTTGGCAGAAATCTCTGCCCTGATTTAGCACAAGGGCTAGATTTATGGGCAGAGAGTCAGATATACTTTTTTTAAACAAATCTTTTAAGGCTTAGCTGGGCAGTGAGTGGCTGCTTCCCACATTTCTTAAAATTGTGGGATATCCAGGGGAGGTTTGAAGTTAATAGAAATTATTAATTGAAAGGCATCAGTGATGTGAGCATTTCCAATTTGAATTAAATATTGAATTGTCTATGTGGGTTAGAAAAATGCTCTTGAGGTACATTTTTATGATAATATTTATAATATTTCTGTAATAATCTAGTATTTTATAGTATTTATGAAATTAATGTATTAATAGCTTTTACGAAAAATTGAAGGTTGCCATTTTTTCTTGGAAAAAAGTTCTTGTAGCAGTCATATGCTACTGTTCAGAATTCTTTCTATTTACCCTTAAATATAGTTATGGGATTAAATCAACAGAATTGATTAAGAATTACATTAATATACTATATACAATATATACTAGTATATATATATTATATATATATATACTAGTATATATATATAGTATATATACTATATTAATATACTATAAGTAAGGTATACATTTGTCTTCTCAGAGGGAAAAGAAAAGAGCAACTTACTGTGCATCAGAGAACACTGGAGTTCTTGGAGATGGGAAAATACAATGCAATGTTCTCCAGTCATGATTAAAATATTTTCATAAGAAAGATACCATATATAGGATGACATATAACACTACTGCATGCATAGATTGACATGATACAGTATTGACACTATAATTTGATAAAGCCATTCAGTAGTACTTTCAAGACTGAATACATGCCTTCCCTGCCCTTCTTTCTTTGCTGTGGCTATTTGGTTTAATTTGGTTTGTCTAGTTAGAATTTCTAGAATGAATGACAGTGGTATCTATCAGTGAGGTCTAAACTGAATGTAGACATTAGGCAAGAAACCTTGCAGGATATTTCAGCATTTCATTGTTTATTTTAATTTGAACTTAATTAATGTGAGATGTCAGGCGCTATAAAGACAATGAGTGCCATCTATAAATGCTAATATAAATCAATAAAGAGGAGGAGGTTAAATGATTTATGTTGGAACTGAGCCACCATGTAATAACTGATGCTTGTTAGTCTCAACAATGGAAATGGAAAATCAAAACATAAAATAGTGCAAGCAAGACCATCCTATTTTGCAGTAAGCTTAAGATACTCTATTTGTAATTAATTTTTGTCCTATTAGAAGGTAGGTTAAATCTTTCATTTAAATAGACATCTTGCCTAAGAAAGGGCTGCTGGAGTTTGCCCAATGTTTCCATGCCTTTGAGTTGTTGCCAGCTTTGCCTGAAAAATAACAAACATAGTTGCCAAAAGCTACATGCAATAATATTTCTGTTAAAAGAGTACTATAGGTACAAGTTTTAGGTATGCACTGCTTTTCGTACCTATAGTCAAGTTTGCTATGTTATTAATATTTCATTTTCATTACCTTCTATTAGTAAAATAGGAGTTCAGAATTGTCTTGCATATCTCTCTTGAAGAATAAAAACAAATTCTACTTTTAAGCATTGAATGGCACATTATGGAAACATCGGAAGACTCTCTATGAGTAGGGCTGCATTGACACACTGAAAGCAGGTCTAACATTTCTCCAGAGAATTTATTTCTTTTCTTAATTTCTTCTAATTTTATTTATTCTCTGAATGTCAGCATACATTTTCAGATAAGAATTTCACTCTTCCTATCATTTTCTTAATAACTGTATTTTAATTAGTTTTGAAGATAAAAGATTTTAAGTCTTCTTTCTCTGTACATGTTTTAGCTCATAAAGAAAAAAAAATGGATGGTGAAAGAAATTATATCCTCCCTTAATTTGACACTTAGAAAGTCTTAGAGATATCCATTCTTTGCTATCATTTGGAAGAAAGATCAATTTTGAAGATTTTTCTGGGTAACTGAGAGAAATTTCACCAAGACTAAGCAACTGGTGGAACCTGACTGAAAATGTTGTCTTAGGAAGTGTCCCTGTGTCAGAAGGCTGTCAGGTAAACCATTTCTCTTATCCAGGTACTATTATTTGAATGAATTAAAATGAGACGTCTAAGTCCTCTGCTGATTCTGGAGTTATTGCAGTTTTGGCTGCTTTCCATTCCAGAAGGCATTGCCATTGAGATTTATGAGCATGGGATCAAAGTGGACATGAATAACACCTGTGGTAGAAATATACCTTTGTAGGTGGGGGTATTTTACATCAGTGTCCAGTCTTCTTACCAAATTTGGCCCTTTTGTGTAAGAAAAAAATAATAGTCATGGACTGTTTCAGAATAAATTTAAGAGGGCTATAGATTCCTAGAAAAGAAGATATGTGTCACTTTTTGTCTTCTTTCTACATGCCAGTCTGAGGAAGCTTCCTGAGGAAGCTCCCAGGGAGTCAGACAACTGCCATTTTAATAGTCCAGAAGAACTGAGGTTACAAGATTGTGCAATCCACCAGAATGATTAACAGTGTATACCATTAAATTGAGACAGAGGTCATGGAAATTTACCTAGATCAATACCCAATTCTTAATATGGGTCGAAGATATTAACAGGCTCTCCAGGGAAGTGATCACAGCACCAGCCTGACAGAGTTCAATAAGCATTTGTACAATGCTCTCAGGCACATGGTGTGATTCTTGTGACTGTCTTGTTCAGGCTGGCATAACCCTTGATGATGGGTCTTGTGAGTGCCTTCCAATTCAGAATATTCTGTGATTCTATATTCTTGCAACTTATGAAAGTTGTGTGAGTAACTTTTAGATAAAAGGCTAATAATAGAAATTTCTCAACAGCTTGCTTCCAGGTACCTTGTCCTAAGAGTAAGTTCACATGGTGCTTAAAATATTTTTGTTTTCTTTTTAATATTCCTTTTTTTTTTTTTATCTCAATGCACTAGAAATTATAATATCATTCCAGATATAGCATATACGGTTTTGAAAACTGTTTCAATCTATACTGTAGGTGAAAAAAATACAGCTTTTAACCTTTTCATTGTGTCAAATTTTCAAAGATTTGTGTTTTACAGCAATTTATTTTTACTTAACATAGTTTGGAGTTTCTTACTTTCCTCTAGCGAACCATGATTAGTGTTTGGACTTATTTTGATATCCTTTTGGGAAAAGGATTCTCTTTATTTAGATGTGTGTGGAACTAACTCTTGACTCAACTGAAAGAAACTTTCCAAGGATGATAACCTCAATGCCACAAATTGTGTCCTACTTGTCTTTAGGTGGACACAGAAGCTGCTTGTCAGCTTTCTTGCATTTGTTCAGTAATGGCTAGTGAGAATTTCAGAATATTATAATCACATCTATGGAACTTCATTTATTTACCAATTTCCATGACTCTTCTGCTGATGTTGACTGCCTTCATCAAGGGTGGGAGATTTTCAGTTTTGTTGATAGGTTTCAATACTGCATTTTGAGCTGTAGTGGAGTCAGCCCTTGAAACAATAATGTTGAAGATATACAAAGGGTCAGACAATTATTTTCATTAGCCTAAGACTAATAGCTCCAGTCTGAAGTAGGATTTGAAGCTACAAGGTCTGTCCATATACTCCCACTCTCCAAACTGTCTGCATAGACAGACATGAGATTTAAGAGGTGTGTTGACTAATAGTTCTTTATACAAATGACCTTTCATATGAAAGAGTTTAAGTAACAGGCTGCTGTCCTTCTAGAAACACTTTTCTGCCTCTTTTAGCTTTTATTTTCTAGCATTCTTTCCTTTGCATGAATGAGAGGAAAACTGTTTGGATATGTGAAATGATGATTTATTGTCAGGATCATTATAGTAGTGTTAAAAACAAATAACTCACCAACTGTCTGTTCTCTTAAACATGTGGTATCTGAGTGCTTCAGTGTTCTGTTCAAAGCAGAGACTTTATCTTTGTTCATAAAATAAAAAGAGTCCCTTTACATTATTTACTTTAGTTTAGATTACTGTGTTTCCAACTGTCATAAGTATGTCAGAAACACAAGATTAAAACATTATATTTTACTTGCCAAAACAAGAAATAAAAGAGCGAATGGGAAATATTCTAGGAATTAAAAATATTTGACTGTTTGAATGTAGCTTTTTTTTAATCAACAGAAAGACAAAAAAAAAAAAATATGTGGAAGAATAAAGGGCAGCCTGCTCTCTCTTAGCAAAAAATGACACAGCATTTGTATTTCTGGCAAACTAATTGTAGGCTCATGTTATCTAACCTCCTTTTTCTCTCTTGATCTGTGTGGGATATTTTTCGTAGAATGTCCTGAGTTGGAAGGATGTGGGAAAAGACCATTGAAGCCTGTCCCTGGTACTGTGAAGAAAAATCCCAAGAAACACACCCTGTGCCATATTCCAGGTCTTAGCTGATTGTATTCAAATGCTCTTGTTTTCCTGCTGCATATTATGAATGATTTTGGAAGTAACACCTGGAAATGCTAATATTGTGTAGTGACAGCAAAATGCTGGAATAAAAAAGGGAAGAAGCTGGATATCCTGGCAGTTCTGCAGTTCACCAAGTCTGTTATTTCTGTTCTGTCTTTATAATGGCCATAAAATATGAGCTGGGAGTATGATGTCAATGCATCCACTTTCAATAATTGATATGATGAATAATCTCAACCTTCTGACACTTTCTGTATCTTCTCACATCTCAGGAAACTTCATTCATCAACCACATTTGAAATGTTTAAGTAATCTCAGTGATGTATGGAGCACTGAAACTCCCTTGTTAGAAATCTATGCTACTAACATTCTATCAAATTAAAAAGCCACTGAGCTCTTGTGCATAAAATTATCATAAATTATCTCTGAAGGTTCATTGCTGTTTGGAATGTTTAATTGCTCACTCAGCTGAACTTCAGCAGCTCAAGATTATTAATCAATTTGTCAGAAGGTTTCTCATAATGTCATCTTTTACACTGCGGTTATAGGCAAGAAAAAACCATGTGCAAGACAGTTTTATGCAGCAAGTCAGAAGTATCCATGCATACCTTTCACAATATTCATTTCATATATTTGTAAGTGTATTTCTCAGTTGTTGATTTCTCACAGAACATAGGAAAATTGTAATTACCTCAGTCTAATTTATCTGGATGGAAAACTAGATTCCTAAGAATATATTTAAATGTCAAATGGAGACTGATAATAAAATGGAACTCTTGAATCATTTAATCCCAGCCTACTGTTGATTGTCCTCCCTAAAGTAAATATTTTGCAAACTGCATAAAGATGTTTTGAAAATGCCATACTTTAAATGTACATGAACAGCATCTTCAGCCATTTTTCTTGCCACAGTATGCATTTTTGCTTTAAAGTAATTTTTCAGGAGAGAATTTGACTTTGATGACATACCAAATCAATGTATTCCATCTTAACTGAAATACACATTCCATAATTTGCTTTGAATTTTTTTTTTTAATTTTAAAGCTTATAAATTCATCCTTTTTATAGAGTTTTCTTTCATTTTACAAATGCAACTATGAATAAGACTTTATGAGTGGGTCAATGGTAATGTTTCTGTTTGTAATTTTTTTATCAATTCTTTTAGGAGCAACATAGAAGTAGAGGATTCTGCATTTCCTGTTCTAGAGAATTGAAAGAGTTTTGGAGAAACATATGTAAGAGTCTTGAAGCCACTATATTTTCTTAAGCTGAAAAAGTTTCAAAATATAAAGACTTGAAAGATCATGGACATTATCCACTTTTGCTACTCCATGAGTGATCATATTATTTCCTATGTATGCGGAAAGATAGAGGATGAAAGGTAACATAGATTTAATAAGTGTCAAGTATCTATTTGATATTAAGTATTTATGCAGTATACCACACCATGGCATTTCTACCAAAAACTGAAAACGAAAGAAAATATCAGGTGTTTTGGGTTTTTTTTTGGTCAAACTTCTTGCATAAAAATTAAAATATCAGAATGATAAATATTATTGTGTGTCTAAAAAATGGTTCACTTATCAGAAATATGCTGTGAACTGGCATTAGTATTTTTTTATTCATGTATTTTTACTGTATTCCTTCAAAGCCTTTCTTAAAATGTGTTATGTCCTGTAGCTGATGATAAAATGGGAAACAAAACAGAAAAAATACATCATGTATATTTTCTGACATCTGGGGTTATGAAAGCACATCACAACAAATTTAAAACAGATCCTTGGTACAATTTCATCGCCATTACCCATCTCCATTACAACAAAACTTCCAACATCAAGAAATAAAGATTGTCATTATCTTTGGCTTTGATTCAACACCAAAATGATATGCTGAAGACTGAATATAAAATCTTCTGAAGAAATAGGAAGAGAAGCCAGATCTTCAGATTCCTAATATGTCTTAACACATGAATCCTTCCTTCATCACCCTGCTCAACAGTGATGCCTTACAGATGAACAACTGAGCTGTGATTAAATAGCTTATAGACTTTTCAGCATTTGTATCTTTTTTTTTTTTTTATCTTTTCATTATACAAGTCTGCCATAGCATATATTAGCACTAGGAAAATATAGGAATTAGAAATGCAGAGTCAAACATGTTTAAAATGCACTATGTGTGTGGCAGATCACAATTTCTAGAAATGTTCAGTGCTGTAAGGTCTGTATAGTTCTTCCTTTATCCAACATCTATTTATCCAGTCATTGATTACTTCAAATCAACTTGGATATGAACATACTATTAGGCATGATCCCAAACCTGCACATACTTGGCTCAAATTACCTCAGAACCATACTGAAAACAAACTCATCAGTAAGAATTGAGACTGTTACTGCTTCAGTCAAAAGAAATTGAGGACCAGGCAGGGGTTTTGTATATTACAAAGAAGGTTATGCATCTCTGGCCATGTACAAACAAAATTAAAGTGATGCTGTAATTAGCTCGTTGATAAATCAATAGGAGTGAACAATAACTAGCATAGTTTGGATGTCAAGAATCCAGAAGCTTATTATGTGTGTAATAAAATAAAGATCAAGACACGTAAGTTAGAGGTCACAGCTTTACTTATGTCTGCTAGTTTCTTCTCCTTTCACAAAACCATCCCTCTTCTCGTTTAATCATGAAAGCTAGAATAAGTTCTTTTGTCATTCAACCATTTAGAAAAACCCCCTGATGACTGAATTTCTTTATCATTTATATCAACTTTGAGCCTGAACCAGAAATTGTAGTGATGTAGCTGTCAGTCGCCCCTTGCCCAGACACAGGTATGTTACAAGTAAAGTTTGTTAGTGCAGATTTTGTCATTCCATGTGTGTAAAGTAACACAGTAATGCATGCTTCCATATCAGAAAGTGTGTTAGCCTTTGATGTACTTCTTCCTCAGTACATGACTCATTAATTTAATAGCTCATAACACTCCATTATGTTAGTCCAGCTATGACATGTTCTGTAGTGTATGTATGAAAGGTTATTATGGAATGTTTGCTTGAAAAAATAATGCTGTATTTAAACATAAGAAGAATTAGAAATAGCATTCTGTTACCTTTTAACATGTAAAAATTTTATTGGTCATGAATTTGTATACCGTTTTAGACATAAAAGAGATTCTATTATTGATTCTGTATTCTTGAAACAAAAATGCTGAATACCAATTTTTTATATAGTCATTTCTTTCACTGTCCATTTGAGTCAGTTTCTGTTATTATGGATTTCAACATGTATGTCACCAAGTAATGACTTTAATTGAGAAAGAATAAACAGTGGTCACACAAAAATCAGTTTCAAAGAACTCAGTTGTCCGTGTCTTTTGAAAAACTATGCATCAATGAATTCTCAAAAGACTCAGAAGAAATTATCTGTGCAGTTGATTTCTAAAGCTTGAACTTCTATGGTCCCAGTGACCATTCCAGGCCCTCTTGGAAACTCAGTTTCCAGTAGCAGTAGTTATTTTAGATGCCTAGGTTTACCAGAGCTAGCAAATGATGCTTCCTACCGTGTTCAAGGTGACTTGATGTAATAGTGAACAGGCCTCTCAGATGAACAAATCATACTGATTTTTTTTTCTTTACTGAGAGCCACTGTCCTGTTCCGTCCAGGACAGGGTTAATTTTTGCAGTAGTCAGGAGGGGAAACGGCCAGGACCCGGAGTTACTCTTTAGCACTTCATGTCATTTTCAGGGGTGGCAGAAAGAGAGAATCCTGTGAAGAGGTTCCTGCTGGTGAGTAGAATTCCAAGGTGGCAGGAATGGTTGGGCAGCACCAGTTCCAAGCAGTGAGGGAAGCATGGTGGTCAAGTAGTCTGTGGCTGGGGGTTTCCAGAATGAGCAAGTGTTTATTGTCTTATTCCCTCTGACATTAATATTGCTGCTGGGTCTTTTCTTATCACTATTTCCAGTCAATTGTTCTTATCTCAACCCATCACCTTTACCTCTTGTGCTTCCAATTCTTAAGGAGAAAGGTAAAGGCAAGAGAGAGGGGGAGAGGGAGGTGGGCAGTGAGTGAGCTTCTGTGTGGTTTGAGGTTTGACTGGGAACACTGAATTGAGGAGCACCATTCTTAAACCATGAGAGGCACTAAAGAAGTAATACACCTTTTAAAGAAAATTCCCGGTGCTTTTACAACTACTGATTTTTCAAACTTCCTCTGATATACTAAGCTAAAATTATTTTTTTACTTTATAAAGCATTAAAGGTCTTCACAAAGAAACAAACTGTAGGAGTAAGCTGCTTAAACACACCGCATGATAAGGATGAGCTAACATGCTTTTAATACAAGAGATCAGATTCATTCAAATCTCCCTGGGTGACACAGCTTATCCAAAAAATGACACAAACATTGCTTCTTTCTTTGGGACAGGCATCTGTCAAGCATTACCCTTCTAAAAGCTACAGGGACATTACTTCAGCCATTTCCCATTGACTCATCTTTTCTCTTTCATTCCTTTGAAATGCTTTTAGCAGGTTAAAATGGTTATTACTGCATCAGATGTCCTTGGGAGGAAGGGTAGTTGAAAGAATCCTTTGCATACAGACGGCTCCAACTGCGTAATAAATCTCATGCCTTGAAAGCGTGGTTCTTCTCAAGAATCCCCCTAATGATTCACAAACCTCTTCAGGCAGATAGTGATGTGAAGGGTGAGCAGACATAGGTAATTTTAGTTCCAACTGCTCTCTACCCTGTCTAAAAACATTACAAACAGCCATGTTCATTTACATTATGAAAACCACAGGATTTATCTGTTGTGTTTCTATAATGGCTACCCATACTTGTCTGGATAGCAGGTAGAATAGTAGTCAGCTATTAATCAGCATCAGGCTTCTTAGGCAGCTGGAGACATTTTCATTTTAAAAAATAAATATATTTAGTGGACAAGAGTCTATGTTTCCAGAACCTATGTTTCTTTTGAATGAGCTATCCCAACAGCCAGGAATGAAGTGACAGATGGAAGTACATTCTCTACACTGATCAGGTTCCATTTTATTTATACCATCTAATTAACAGGAACAGCGTAGAGAATGATTGATTATGTCACATTCATGGCTTCTGAAACTTCTCTCCTACATACCTGATAATAGTTCATACAAAGATGGTCCATTCAACCAGTAGTGAATCTTAATTATATCATTTGAGATCCCAAGCCATCTCTTCTCAGTAGCAGAAAATATAAATAAAAAACAGTGATCTTGTGCAAGACTGATTCTGATGAGACCAACCAGTTGGAATTCATACCTTAAAGCTGATGATAGCTGTTGAAATTGAATTAATATGGTGGTTAAACAAAAAAGACAGAGAGTCTGTGCATATTTCAATTCCAGCTTCTACAGCTAGAAAGAAACAGTATGGTGCCAGTACCATTTTCTGCACAGCTACCAGTGTCAGGCCTTCGCCCTTGAACCATTTCTGATGTAACCTACAGCTCTGCTGTTCTTTTCTCGCAGTTCGATGTGTTGCACCACCATATAACACTCTATTAGTAATGACCATATGGAATTTTCTGTCATCTCTGATATTCTCTACAAGCTCTTTAAACTCTACAATGAATAAGATATTAGATCCTATAAAGTGCAGAATTTCCTTAAATATTATTTTTTTCAGTTACATTTCAATATTTTTTGAGAGAAAAAAATTGGCCAGAAGTACTAGTTGGGCAAGTGCTCTGTTGAGTTCTTGACATTGTTCCACATAATCAGAAATTAGTATGGAAAGACTCCAAGCTTTCTTCTGCTACTATGTCATTTCAGTCATACTTCCTTTGATTTTCCCAATGAATGTTTTCTTTCAGTTAATGTTTATGATTGACTTCATGACCTAAGCAGTACAGATAATGTATTGAAATGTATTCTCCTTGGATTTGGGTGTTGAGTCTAATTATGTCACCCATTAAAATAAACAATTTTGCCCATGTGCCAGAAATCAAATTTTTATCACTGAAATTCAAAACTCCATTTCTTTCAGTTCATTAGGAACCAAATCAAAACATAAATTCATGTTCATCAGGTTTCAGTTAGCTAAATTTAAAAAAATTATTTTTATCACTGAAATGTTTCTGTGTGCCAATGAGAATTTCACAAAATATTTTATTCCTATAATTTTTGAGCACTCTTCTGTGTCAATCATTTGGTGTCTCTCAGTCACTTGCTAGTGCAAGTTGGTGGGTTTAGAGGAGAAGTTTATTACAGACACGATAGGCTTTATAATTTTAGGGGGAAAAATTACCGATTGTTACACAAATATTACACACAAAAACTCCAATCAGTTTTATATGTCCATGTACAGTGTACCCATCTTAACATTCTAATAGTTTTGTTTCCACTACCCTTTCCCCTAAAAAGGGGAATTTTTTTTTTGAAAGAAATTAATGTATCTAGTAAAAGAAATGAATCCTTTACTTATGTACAGGGCAGAAATGGACAAGCTTCTCTTACACGTAAGTGCTCATGCTTGATATCTCAGTCACTTTGGGAGAGACTTCTTTTTACCTTGGTACAGATAGACCAGTCTGTCTTGATAGCACCACTCTTAAGTATAAATTGCAGAGCTGATGCAATTTGACACCCTGGATTTCAAATTTGTATTTTTTATTTTAGGTTTTTTAACAAGAAAATGGAAGAGGAGAATGGAAAATTCAATCACTGGCATGTTTGATCACTGGCACACTGGAATTATATGGAGCAAAATAAAGTTCTAGAACTGTAAAAATAGCTATCTTCACCACGAAATAATTAATATTTTTAAATGATCTGAAGTCATGATTATATTTATAAGCCTTGACATTTCTTACAGCTGGTTTTTATAGCACTTTATATACCTAAAAAAGATATCCAGCTGAAGATGACTGTCAAACAAATACGAGAAAAAGGGAAATAATTGTATTAAGTTGTATTTAGTTTAAGTTTAGTATTAGCTAAAGAAATAATTTCTTTAGAAAACTTATTTTCAGCTTCCAATCAGACTGTGTGTATCACATGGCCAATTTCTTACATTTGTATCAAGAAAAACAAGTCCTTGGGAAAGAAGTGCAGAAGTGCAGTAACAATCCAAGGCATCTGGAATGGGTAGATTGAGAGAGATTTTGATGCATCAAAGTCCTTAAAAATAAAAAAAAATTTCAGTCTAATGCAACATAATGTGGAAGCCCACAGATACATTAAATTTAGTGGGGTAACCGGATTAAGTGAAATGTTGAACATCCATGTTCTCTATTGACAAGAGACAAGCATGGGGTGAAAAAGCCCAGAGAGAAGAAATTGTTTAAGACTTACTTAAGAAATTAATTTTTTCAAAATGTATAAACTATATGTAAATAAGTGCAGAATTGTGATGATAACTGCTGCTGTATCAAATAGAAAAGTTCTGTTGTATCAAACCTCTATAAATGCACTATCTTGACTTGGAGCACATGATAAAGCCAATGAAATAATAGCATCAAAAATGAAAAATGGCTTGTTAATCATCAGTTCTAGGAAAGTTACAAAAAGAATTTTAGTTTTCATTATTTATTTATTTAATTAAATTTCTTAATTCAATTTGTTTTATTATTATTTTTATTTGTAAATTGAATTCATCATTATATAAGATCTGATGATTTACAAATTTGTAAACCAGGAATATCAGTAAACTCCTCATATTAGTTCCCAGCACAAAGCATGAGTGACTCAGCTGCAGCAACACTATAGTTAAAAGAAGCAAACAATTACCTACTGTGAATTTGGGCCTGGCTGCCCTGAGTATCCAGCTGTTAGATGAAGTTTACATTAATAAAGTATTTGTCCCTACCCAAGGGCATTCTGAGTGGCTTGTATAAAGAACTCCGGAAAAATGAAAAGTAGATTTGTTCCTAGCAGGCAGGAAGGAAGTTGTCAGGCGGGAAGAGGATATGGACCTGTTTGCATGCAAGGGTCAGTATTTGCTTGCTGGATATTTCCTCCCTGTCCACACGACAAGAAAACCCTCCGTTTCCTGCACTGGACAAATAGCAGGAAAGGGTGTGAGAGTTATTGAATGACATTATCATCTTATAGCTTCATCAGTGAGGAAGGCTGCTTACCAAAACTGAGAGCAAAGAACTGAATTTCTAGACCAGATATAAGCAGCTGAAATTGTTAAGGGGTTCTTACTTATTTTCCTTAAAGTAATTTAGCTAACATGCTGTGCCATTCTTTTCCATAAGTTCACTAATATTTTCCAGCTTTTTATTCATCAAATGACTTAAACTGTGTATGGAACATACCTGAAGAATTGGAAATATCTACAGATAAAAAACCTTAATGTGAGTGTATTTCAAGCAGAAGTGTTAAAAACTTCAAAAGCTCACATTTTTAAGGAGCAGCTTTTTTGATACTCATTTGTTCATTGCCTTGGGATTTTTTAAAATAAAACTGTTAAGACATTGAAGACTGGCAAACATCTACTCCATTGGCTGCTTATGTGATCATAGAGCTCACCAGCCAACAAATGAAACAACCTGACCCTCAAAATATTCAGTCCCATGTTAAATACAAAATCAACTCATTCCACTCAGGCCAGAGAGGTTATTTGGGCGAGACAAAATTTTCCTGTGCTTGCAGGAAAGGTCATATGACTAGACCTGTTAAGTTTAGTGATTAAGCCATCCCTCACTATTAATTTATTTTTGAAAATTATTTTTTTCAGAATTTGAGTCACAGTCGTTTTGTTTACCCTTTTCCAAAAACTTCCTCTTTTTTTCACATACTTATTGAAAAGACACATTCAGCTGTAAATACAAACTCAAAATTGTGCAGAATTGGTTTGTAGTGCACATCAGCAGAGACCCAAAATAGTCCAGGTCTGCTACTTTATTCTAGGCTTTCTAAACACCCAATGTATGAGCAGTGGGAATATATATATATAACATGAAGTTATAAATCTGATTTGAATTGCTGCATGCAAAAGACAGTGCAAGCTAATATCTATTTTATAGCATTTAAGTAAAAAATTTATATGACTTCATAGAACACATTTCATTGTGCTACTGGAGAGATATTTGTGTTTACTGAGTGCTAAATTAGAAATTGTGGATGGAGTGGCTGTGGGACACAACACAGGGTACCCCATAAATGCGTTTTTTCTCACACACATGTGCACACATATGTGTATTTATTGCATTAATCTACATAATGGTAAACAGACTTCAGAAACTTATAGGAGGGGTTATTCATCTGTAGCAGACGAGGCACAGCAGAAACATGATGAATTGGTTTGTAGGCCCTGAACTGCAGGGACATAAATAAAGTATCCTCTGGGCTACACTGGGGAACCAGTTGAAAAAACAAAAAAAAAAAAAGAAAAAAGGATGATGGAACAAAATTTATTCCTTTCTTTGTTGTTTGGTGCAGAGTTTTCTTTGATACATACCATTTAACTGAGAAATGTTCCCGTGCAGTCATAACTTCTAATGTGTACAGTATGATAAACATTGCATTTTCACCACTTCATCACTTCCACCACTACTGCAACAATAAACAAGTTTTCTTCAGTTATCTTATAGTAATTAGTCTAATGTCACATGTAGTTTACATTTACATATAGGGCCAATATCATTTATATTCTTAGGGAGTCTTAAATATTGATAACATGATATATGATGGAATTACTTCACTGAATAGTATTAAGAAAATATATGTGTCCTATTTATTATCAAAGCCTTTGTATGATATCATATCCCTTTATGCCACCAGCATACTAGGCAAGCCAGTTAATAAGAATTTAATTTATGGCACAAATCTTTCACAGCATAGAAATTCCTAAACTTCATCATACTTAACTTCTATATTCAGGACAAATTAACTGTGTCCTTAGATTAATAAACAGAAAACTCTTTGGTAAGTAAATCAGATACATATTACTATCTGTGAGAATGCAATAGCACAGGTGTTCTTTCATTCAGGTGCAAATCCCTATGGAGAGAATTAGTCCTGAAGTCCTTCAGAGAAAAGGGAGAATCTGAGAATGGAGAGGGAACTCTCTTACTTTTTTGTATCTACAATCTTGAATCATATCACAGCCATATTTCCTCCACACCCTCAGAAATCCAGTGGATAAACAGAAGATCTGGTATATCAAAGAGGCAGTAGCTGAACACAATCATTGCGACTTTAAACTTGCACATGCTTCCTTTCTATGCTGATAGCCTTCAAAGCATCAGAGAGAGGCACAATGTTATCTTGACTGCTACTCTGAAAATTTAATGTGGCTTTTTCATAGTGGCTTGACAGGAAAGAGTATAGCAGGTATGAGTCCTTCTACTCTGTTTTGAAAAAATTGCAACCCATCAAAATCAAGGTAATCCCAGCAGCAAGCCCTGAGCCTTTGGAAACCGACATAAATCACACCAATTTTGTGTTCTGACTCAAGTAGAGAGGTAACTGTCTTGTCAGACTAAGCTGTGATCACAGTGATTATGTGAACTCTTCCTGGGGCCTAAGGACAATGACTAAGAAGGAAAAGCATACAAACAAGCAAACCAAACCATCTTAAAAGCAGAAAAGATTGGCACATAATGACATAATTTGAAGAGAACAATACCAGCACAGCAACTAGAAAAAGAAGAAAGTCAACCACATTACAGAACAAATTTGAAAACCAAAAGAGGAAAAGTTGGCATTCTGGAAAAAAAGTAAAACTCTCCCCAGTAAATGAATAAATTCATGGCACCTTCTTTTTCCAGGGAAGTACCTTGAACTTTATGAACCTCATATGGTTGGAGTAGCTTACTAAGAGTAATCTTAAGCTTACTAAGAGTATCACAACATTCTAATACTGATCACTGAAAAAAAAATAAAAATAGTGGAGCATTGAAAAAGCCCAATTTTCTTCATATAAGCAATGTGACCACTCATTAGTTAAGTAAAATGGTTTGTGCTTTCAGTTTGGTTTCCCACAAAAACTAAGTTCTCCTAATTTATCTCTGTCCCTTTCTTCATAAAGCCTCTAAATGTTTCTATTCTGGTAAAGAAGAAACTGAGAAACAGAGACTTCTTTTACAGCAATACAGTAATTTTGAATGTGGGAAACTAGGCTGAGAACCCAAGTTCCCTCATTTCTAGTAAAACAGTCTATCCAGCAGACCACGTTTCTTCCTAGAGTTGACACTGTGCACAGCTGCTATACAATGTCAGTTGGGGTTTTATTTTTCATTCGTTTGCACGCCATCTGTCCTGTGAGTAAAAAACAAGAAGCTATTTAAACATTCCTCTCCACTGATCTCTTTCCTTCCTTCCGTCCACCAATAGGCTGGGGAACAGAATGGTTTTTTAAATTACAGTTTACATAGATACATGGATATACATACAGCTGAAGACAATGCCACCTAAGCGTCCTGCAACCACTTTAAAAAGAATGCCTTTTTCACCTTTTCCCAGAAAAATGCTCTCAGGTTAGAAAAACAATCATGACATCCCTAACCTCCGAGTAGGGGAGTTACTGAAGCCATGACATAATACCACATTGTTATATATGTACTCATGGAATATGCCCCTTTCTCTTTCTTCCCATACCCTCTCTCCTTTCTCTTTTTCTCCCCTGTCTCCTTTCCTGTGTGTGTGTGTCTCTCTCCATTACTGTTCCTCTCCCTCTCAGTAGCTACATTTACTTTTTTGAGTCAATGAACTGCACAAAAGACTTGCAAAACAACAATTAAATCACAGATATGTGTCCCCTTGCCACTGAAGCATATACCTGTAATCACCAGGTAGCAAATTTATCTGGTATTATACAGAAGCTGAGCTTAATCCTGGGCCTTAGTCAGACAAACTCTGACCATTCTTATTATGACAATTTGTATATCATCACACCTGGCTGTATGTCTTCTATATCTGAAGAAGATTTAGGACTGATGATGTTGATAAAGGAGATACATGTCCATGCCTTAGCATAACCATCAGAGAAAATAGTTAAGATGAACATAGGCTCAGCTGTGGATACATGCTGCTTTTTGCTAAATCTTCCATAGGGCTCTAAGTTAAAGCGAAAAACAGAGCAGTCATCTGTGGGTAAAATCTTACAGTAGTGCAGAAAGATCTGCCAAAGCCCATCTGTTGAAGCTCTTCATCATATGCTTTGGGTTTATGCTTTCTCCTGCTGTGCACAGGCAGCTCACAGTAGATTGAGGGGAACGCCAACGACAACACCAGGCAGGTGCAAGGTAAAAATCTTGATAAATGCTAAATGTGGATTGGGTGCAGCCCAGTGTATGGCAGGAGCAGGGCTTTCAAAATGTTCAGGTACTCAGCGAGTACTTGAAAGAGTACAGGTAGATGGGTGCAGCCAAAAGGAAAACTGTTGTGGCTGACTGTTCCTAAAGGGGCTATGAGAGTGCTCTGACCTACTGATCCTGGACATCTCTTGGGAACTCCTGACATAAGACATTTCCCTTGGCTTTAACAAGATAATAAGTTTCCAGTGCATTCTTGTCCAAGAACTGTCCTCTACTTTGGAACTTGATCTATGCTTTTGTTGAAAATGTGCAGCTTTTGCTGGATACCTGGAAAAAACTGTCTTTCTACAAGCATTTAGGTTTAAAACATGTTTGTGCTTACATTTAAAGGAGAAAAAAATGTCTCTACATGTTGTAAGTTGTTTAAATTTGTAATTTTCTAAAGGACATTTATGTTGTATGCCCAAAAAACTGATATTAATCCATGCTTGATAGAGGTTTACATTATTCAGTGACTGATTTTCAGGAAGCTGAACCCCTGCAGCTTGTATTGACTTTAACTGTCTCTCTGAGTAGTCAGAAGTCCTGTAAACCCTACTCCCATGATATATTAAATCAGTATATTTATAAAATTGGTCTTGTGATAAGCAGGCAAATAATAAGTCATGCTCCTTGCTGCATATCAAATCCTCATGACTCTTGATTTCCCTTAGGAATCATGTAATTCATATTAAAAGTTCTCTCATATTCTTTAGCAGTGGGACTATGGAGCACCTCTTTGGCCTTCTGACTTGTAGGTTTTTGTTTTTTTTCATTAAGGGGAAACAGAACTTCTGGTTTTCTTCAAATATAGCATGATGCACACCAAACACATCTTTTAGCTCTTGGTGTAAAACCCCCAGTACTAAGAGGCAATGCAATTAATATTGCTGTGAATTATCAGAAGATATTGGTTACTCCATTTAATCACATTCTCTCTTAACTGACTGTGTGATGTGCTGAATCTAAGAGAAATAAATACCTGTTAGCTGTTATGTAAACACATTTTTTTACCTTCTGGGCACATATTTTACTGTAATGCCCTATATATAAGTTCAGATTTCTTCTGGCAAGCAGCTTCAATTTATTAAAATAGAAACATTGCTTGAGAACATGAGAACTTTTCAGAACTTGTAAAACATTTTGTAATTATTTTCTGGCTTTTACAAATACTCTTAGTTGTGAACAGCAACCGCCATGAATGTGTAAAGGAAAGTAAAATGGAAATTTAGCACTTTTTTTGCTGGGTATTTTTCACAGTACATTCTCCAACAACTTTATCTTCACGAAGTTATGTCAATACCTTCAGCCAAAACATAAGGCTTTCGTCCAATTTGTATGCTGATCTCCAAAGAGAAAATTTTTGTCTGACAAGGAAGAGGATTTAGACTCTACAAACTTTGCTTGTCTGGAAAATTGTACTATGGGGAAACAGTCTAGACATGCAAACCCTTCTTGCCAGGACTGATTTTTCTTCCCAGGCTCTTCATGTGGTCTTTTCTCCACTTCCCATTTTTAAGTCTTTAATCTTTCTTTCACGTCAAGTGACTATGTATTTTTTTTTTGTCCATCTCCATCTTCCTCTGAGTATGGCATCTAGGAGACCAGGCCTTGTGCTATCAATCTCACTTTTGGAGAGTTTTTAACAATATACTTGATCCTCATCTTTCATTTCTAGATTAAACAGGAAAATTTATGTATTTTCTTCATCTCTTTCAAGGGTGAATATACTGCAGAGGAAACCTCCCAAGATAAATTATAATTGAATCATTTCAGCTTAGCTGCTAGAGGTTTGGGTGGTCCTCTGGTTTGCAGGTCAAGATATTAGCACATCCTTAGTGTGATAAGAGATGCACAAACAGCTACGCCCATTCTGTCCAGGGATGATTCATTTTGCAGAGGGGAGGGGAAGTTTCCGCAGCCCAACAGAAAAGCCCATTTAATCACTCACCATGGGCACTTCCATGGGAGTTGTAAGAGTGGAAGTTTCAAGAGGGACATCTGAATCAGTGTGTCTGTCCCCTGGCTGCCCTGCCTATATCCCTTTACACTTGATGTATTCTGGGCCTGTGCTAGCACTTTCTAGTCACTCAGGGTTATGGGCTGTAAGGGATTTCTGCTGCTGAGGGCCTTCTCAAGGAAAGCTTCTTTCACTTCCAGCTCTCAGATGTTTGGCACAAACCCAAAAAGAGTATGGTTCCCCTGCTAATTAGTAGATGTTCAGATATTAGTAGTCTTGTTTACTGTGTGTCCAATTCTTGATGAACCAATGAATACAAATGATGGTAAAAATACAGTGGAGATGTGACAGGGATAATTCCCTTGATGAAGACTTGACAGATACGTAAAGAACTTAAAACCATGAAATTTAAAATAATTAGGCTCTTTGATTAAACAAACAATCAATCAAATTGCTCTTTTATTTTGTTCTTTTTATTTTTTTCAAAAATAGCGCTTTTGAAACAGGAGCTTGTTCGGGGTGTCATAGCCTTACCAATAACATACATAGAATTTATGTATATATAATATGTATGTATTAAATAGTGTTTCAACAGGGCTAGTTCTTGCAATATTGCAATTGAAAGGCAACACATTTTAAAGACTGAGAAAGAAATTCTCATTAAAAAGCACAATTACACTTAGGCTCCCAACAAATTTCAAGGTGACAGTGCCAAATCTTTTACCTTCTTCCAGCTCTTTGTTTTTCTGTTCATTCCACATCACAGACTATGCAATATTGAATGAATAAAGACAGAGCTCATACAGAAGTGAATGAACTACAATCTACAGTGGGTCATCTGCCCTCTGAATCCCAAGACCTGCTTTTAAGCAGAGAGAAATAGAGGAGAGAAAAACTGAGGCATATTCTCTTGTAATAGCATTCCTTCCATTACAAGGGCAACAGTAGAGATAGAATCGACTGCTTTTAGAAGGCATGGAATCATATTAATAACTTTTATTGCTAATTTTTGGGCCACTGCTGGAAAAAGCAGTGACTAGGTGATGAATTTATAATTTTGGCAAAGACTTCTGGGGCTACTGGCTATGTTCACGATGAGCCGTGGCTTCTGATCTCTTCACAGTGCCTCTCCTATTAAAGGAAAATTGTGACTGTGAGGAATCTGCCTAGGACCCATGAATCTTTAGAGGTAAATCTTCTACTGTGTACTTTTATAAGAAAGGCTGAAAATTTGGTCTCTTAACAAAAGCTCCATTCTGTTCTAAGGAAGTTTCTTAGGCACACAGACTGTATGTGAAGCTGACTAGTTTCAGTGAAATTTTTTCTTGCTTAAACAAACTTTAGGATCAGGTTGCTGATCTTAAAACAACTATTCATTTTCATTTTGGAAATACTCTATTGTACTTCGTTAAATTTTATACTTGAAATATTTGTGCAACTGGTCTCTAAAACAAAAAGGAAATCACAGTTTCTGTGATCACAGAAAGTGTGGAGGGTTCAGAGCAAACATACTGTATGAAATGGGAGGAGTACTTTTACTCTGAGAGCCATTTCACCAACTCCATAGTGCTCAAAAAGATAAACTCATCAATGGAAAACTAGACATACTATGAGCCATGAACTTTCACACTTAGCACAAAAACAAGGGATGTCACTTTTCCATGCTGTATGAACAGCACAGAAAAAGGTATGAAAAGGCTACAACTACTATCATAATGATGCTTATAGCAGAAAACCTTTGCAACTTTATGATCAGAAACACAGGTAACAATGATAATTCAGCCATCTCTTTAGCTGTGAACTTTAACCAAGCCTTGAGTGATCAGTTAGGATTTGAATTATGCCACTGAGAGGGTGCAGACAAGAGACAATTTGTTCCTGGTGTTCTTAGACATTTCTGATCAGGTTACCTTATTGTGATCCCTGTAGGACCAAACTTTCACACCTGACTAGAACTGACAGTCTTCCAGGCAGACCATATACCCCTCAAGAGAAGGAGACAGCCTTGTGTCTGTGACAAAGTTGCACATCCAGAGACCAGAGAAAGTTACATGTTCAGCCAGGGATATACTAGTTCACAAATGGGATCAAAATACATATTGCTTCAGTGCCAAGTCTATTGAAAATATTGGAAAATTATTATAATTGGAGAAATAGCACTCCTCTGATGCATACCCTCCTTCCCTGAGGGGAAATATTCCCTAATTTTTTGTTTTGGAAGCTCATTTGCTTCCCATTTTGGTCACAGGGGCAGAAAATGTATGGCTTTCTACTGTCTTCACAATACCTGCAGGGGTAATGACTAGAGCATGTATTTTTCTTATGCCCATTTCAGATTTTATTACCACTAGCTGGAAAAAACTGCAAAGAAGCCTTAAAATAATGATCAGACATAAGAAGAAATCCTTATTTCTGTAAATGAAGTGGGGGGTGAAAAATTGATCCCTCTCCAGTATGACCATTTTTCCCATTGGAATCTTCAGATTTGTTCAGAGACCTGTGATTTTTCTGGAATCACAAATCTTACGTGATCAACTTCGACTGACAAAATACTATTTAAAAAAAAAAATCCCAGATAATTACAAAAATGTGATGGTGCTGTAGCACGAAGCATTTCTACAAGAATGTTCACTGATTCTGGCAATGTTTTCATCTCTAAGTGCTGGGCATGCTTTCAGGGCAAAGTAGAGTAAGCAAGGCTATAAGCCTGCAGGGGCTGCTGTCATGCAAGAATAATTATACTAGGATGGAACAAACAATCAAACTGTAAGGACAGATGTTGTTTGGTTTTGTTTTATGTTAAGGGCTAAGTTTATGTTCCACATTAACAGAAACAGTATCTTTTTGTGGAAGTCTTGGGATACTTTCCAGAACTGATTAAGAACTAAGGCATATACTTTTCAACATGTTGGGATCTCCTATCTGAGAGGATGTCCTGTTTACATTTTGTGCTTTAGCCAAGTAAGTATGCTGCATAAGTGCTCCAGAAATGAGGTGAAATATAAGATGGAAAGATGGCTCAAAATGGATTTTCACACAAGTTTGAAAAATGACACTTGCATGACCTCTGTCATCAAACCATTTGGGATTAGTCCTACAAAGGTATATTTTTAATTAGAATAGGCACTCAGAAGGCATAGACCTTGACATCCATGGAGTGTATTTCAGGGGGTTTAAAACTTTTTTCATTTTCTTTTCAGAAAGAAAATAGAGAGCAGCTGATAATGTGGCTCATAGCCAGTCTCATTTTATGAAGTGACCTGTGTAGGTAACCAAACAGTGATAAATCTAAAACTAGCATAAAGCAGCATCTAAGAATAACAAAACTAATACAGCAAAACCAATACTCTCTCATTTTTATTAGTCCTTTATCACTTAAAGTCTTTCTATATGAGAATGGTAGTATCACAGTATTTACATTATATTACATGAAAGGAACAGAAAATAAAATTCACTCTTTTTAGGCTGGAATTAATTAAGTTTTTTTTTTTTTTGCATGGGAGTGGCTTTTTTTTTTTTTTAATTTGTTTTTTTTTCCTGGTGGAAGGCAGAAACTTGTGATGAAATGAGAAGAAAAAGTGGCAAATCCCAAAACCAAAATAATTGCAATTTTAAATATAGGCAAAACATAACAGACTAATGGGGAACTACCTAAAGGAATATAATAGTAAATATCATATGTAGTGCTTCTGCACACCCACAGCTTAACTGCTGTCAAGTTTTGGTACAATTCCAGGAAAAGGATAAAATTTAAGGCACAGTTTGATAAAGTGTTAATTTTTAAATGTGTATAGGGAGTTTTTCAACCCTGTCCAAAGGATACTGATGGGCACACTTCTGTTCTCACTGTGACCTCCTGAAGCTAACTAAAATTAACAAATCTTCATTTCACCATCCGGGACTAACCTCTCTCTGTATATAGATAGATGTATAGATGTAAATCTTTTAAGAATTTTTATATTAGGAATGGTATCCTGGGCCAAAGGCTGAAATTGTTGTTCATCTGGGTTTCCATTTGACCTGATGCTTCTTACATTCACTTCAGTAATGTAGTGTCTTAGAAGTCCTTGTGTACAATTGCATGCAAAATGAAGTCCATTGACACGAAACAGTTTGAGGTCTGAATAATGTAAAAAAAGACTTTTCCTGGGAATTAGCTCAAAAGAATAGGTGATGGAACTGCTTCAAATAATAACTTCAGTGTATCTATTATACACAAAGAACCTTCCTGATACGAGATTCACATTTACTTCTAATTAAAAATTTTAGAAATCTTGATCTCTCTCTCTGAGCCTTTATGTGTGGAACTTATCATGCCTGCTTCTGAGAAAATGAGAATAGTTCATTGTATATACTGTGAGGTCTGCCAGTGTTATCTCTGAAATATGGGAACTAGTGGTGTAATAAAATGTACTGCAGAACTCTGAAAGCCCTTGATTCTATATTTACATCTCTGAACAAGCTCACTTTGACTCATAGCTCCTTAATTAGAGGCATAGTCGTTTTTCTTTCTGTAGGGCATTTTTTTACCCTCACAATACAAGCATACATTTGGTAACTAATACCAGCAATTAGCCTCATCTGCTATGTAAATGAGTGTAATTGCAATTAAATACTTTAGTGGGCCCGAAGGGAAAACATGCAATCATTACAAAGTAAGTAGGAGTACATGGTAAAGGCACTTTTAGGAGTGCTAGAAGTGTTTTTTTCCCTGTGGTATCTATGGTCCTTTCCATTATTAGTTTTTTCTTCGGGAGTTTAGAACCTGGTTCAAAGGATATTTTTTCTCTCTTTCATTGAGAGCTGTGAAAACCACAGAACAAAGAATGACATGTTTTATGAAGAAAAGGGAAATTATCTCCATGGTGTTCACAGGATTTTGCGGTGAACATCTGAGCATCACAAAACAGGATACCAAAAACAACACTGGGAAGTTCCTGGATTGGGTTTATTGTCAAAGATTTTTTGAAATCAATGGCTATGACAGTTTTACACTAACTAAATAACTGTGTCACTGAATATGTCTGCATTATTCTCTGTCTTCCACAAGAGCTGTCACTGGCATACTGTAGGCAGTCTGTCTGGAAGGTATTTGATGGTATACTAAACACAGCAGAGATACACCAGCATCGTACTGCTGAGCTTGGACTGAATGGCTGAACAAACTGCAAATCAAACTTTGAATGTGTTCTCCTAAAAACCAATAGGGACACATTGTCAGATATAACTCAATGGTATAAGTATGATTCAAAATTCTCATTTGTGTGACCTTTATAAGTAATTTTGCTTCAGTGTCAATAAGATTCCAGTGCAAAATCTGTCCTTTGAAATTTAATTATATATTTAATTTCTTCCATTAGTTCATGGAAGGTAATGTAACTACCTGTTAAACCTGAGTTTCCTGAAATTTCTTAAAGACTTGCAGTGAAGCATCTGTATTTATTGTATGCAAATATCTGGAGAATGGAGGATGCCTGGCCAGAACTCTATCTAAATGATTCATCTCCTAAGCAGTGTTTCACTGCCCTTTCTTATAGACCATCACTGTCATTAAAAGTTCTAAGGATAACCAGAGAGATTTCTATGAGCTTTAGTTTTACAACTGCATTTTAAAAAGAAAATTAAAATTTTGCTAATAAGACATTCCGAGCTGCTATTTTGTTAACAAATTGTGTGTTAAATTTTGACCAAATTTAAGCATTGTAGATGCTAGTAAACAGGCTCCAGACAAGTTCATTGTGATGAGGCATGCCTGAGGTCAGGATCAGAATCCATATCCAGGTTTCAGATGGATAGTTACAAGGCAGTCCTGTCATGGACCAAGTATGACAATGCATGCATGAATCCATCTCCCAGCCAAATGATGTGGGAGCTCCTGCTGCAGCTTCATCCAGCTGGCTCTCAATGATCTCCTTTCAGAACGCTGACCTGGAGGGCACTAACTGCAGTCCTAGGAAGGTTTTGGCTCTGGCAATCTGCTAGACTGAATCATTACTTTACCTAGAAGAATGTTCAAGACCGTTTTGTTTATGAAAAGTATCAGTGGAATAGTGAGAACACACCAAGTGAAAGTCAGGCTAAGACAGGAACGAGCTATCAAGAACAGAAGTACCTTTCAATAGAAATAGGTGATACCTGAGTTTATCAGTTCTTGAGACATATTGTGAGCAGGAATCAAAATCCTGGTGAATCGTTTATTCACTACTTCATTGAAATTTTTCTCTGTGACGTATCAAGTAACTTATTTTTCTGTCAGACAAGGTAGCTGTTTGGCAGTGCAATCCCCATTAGTTACAATTACCAGGAAAAAGAAATTAAAGGAAAATATTGTTTCTAAATTAGTGTTCTCATGTTCCCACAAGCTGCTTAATGTGGTTCAGGAATGTAGTGGGAAAAACACTACTTGACAAGGGTATCCCTTAAATAATAACTTTCTCATGTAGCTGGGAGCACCCACAATTGGTGACAAAAATACTGTTGATGAGGTTTAAGTTTGCATAGTTGGTAAGGAAATCTCTCTCCAGCAAAATATTATTTCCTAAATGAAAAAGTATTTTATTTGGTAAATTTGGAAGAGGATAATCTATTTGCATACCAGTTTTATACCAACCTTCACAAAAAGTTATGGGTTTTGTTCTAGAACTTAAGAAAAAGTAGTTAAGGGGCATTTGGTCATACGGGCTTTCCAGAATCACTGCTGTAAGAATTGGGTTATTTGTTTTATCTCTTCCACTTAGAAATCCATTTCATATCTTCTGACCATGGTAAAGTGATCACTGAGAAATCCATTTCATATCTTCTGACGATGGTAAAGTGATCACTGAGATTGCTTCTATTGTTGTTTTATAGAAGTCATTTTATGTCAATCCCAAGTAAGTGTAGCTGTCCTGTCAAATAATGTAATTATTGCATGATTTACCAAAATATCTGGATTTTGATCATTGAGGGTGGCTGTCACTGTAGAATCTGAGTTCAAATTAATTTATTGATATCTCAGTCAAGAACTATTCTTTGTTTTGAACTAGTCTCCTGAAGTATCCTATATTCCACATAAGGGATTTTGGTGCACTTCATAGCTCTTAAGGTGAATGTGTTGATTGAAGACAGACTTTGACAATTCAGTATGCAACACATTCTAGATGGTAGGAGCAGGATGTGCTTAGCAGAGCAGTACATACATTTTTAAGAAGAAAAGATTTCCTTAGAATCCTAACTCTGGTTTCAAGACACTAAAATGAAATTCAGAAAAGTAGCAGTCTTTTTTTAGGACTTGGAATTTAGAAGTGATTTAAGATAGGTTAAGGTTCACCATATTGCTTTGATGACTATCATTAGGAATTGTTTTCTATTCCAGGGACCTTTGAATTCAAGATCTTCCTCTGTTTAATGTTATGCTAATTGCAGGCACAACTCATCTTTATAATTGAACATTCTCTATAAAATTTTTGTTTTAATAGCGATGAAGAATTTAAAATTGAGCGTTATTAGTTTGGGTCTGTGGAGCGTAGTTTAAAGGAACTGGAATTCAGGCCATAGCTTAGATTGTAAATTTTAGGAAAGGATTTGCAGAGAAATGTCAGCTCTAAGCCCAGCGCTTAACACGTGTCTGGTCTGTGTGAACTTGCATTCACCTTAGACCTGTGGAGCACAAACTTTTTCTTCCAGCCAGCTGCAATAGTCAGCCTGTTTGTAACCTTGTAAGTGGAATTGTTTCAGCCTTTCCCCTGCCGACAGCAAAACATAAACATGAGGCACATTAAAATGGAAACAGGATCCTGGTCCTTTCTGTTTCTCAGTTTTACTTAGCAGTGACCTTTAACCCTCATTAAGATACTTTAGAAAGTTTGGGACTCTTTTCTTTGTATAGCTCATTGTGGGAATATTTAGGTTTGTTATGTTGTTTTTCTCTCTTCAAAAATATTTAAATGCTTTGGGGCATTTGTATAATACATAAACCCCCACATTTACTTATTCTAAAAAAGATATCCATAGACAATATTTCACAGCATATGCTCTGGTCATTGGAGCCATCCCATAGTTACAAGGCAAACACTCAAATTTTACTCAAGAGGAGTATCAGTGCACAACAAAGTTTTATCCAGGGCAAAACATACATTTGTATACTCACTAATGGATACAAGCCCTCAAGTATATATTAACGTACAGAAAAATATCAGATATAGTTGTTTTATCTATGGAAATATGACTTAGCTTCATTAATGCAAAACTCGTGTGTTGGACTTTGTTTAATGGTGTACAATGTGTGTCCATAACTAGCTATGTCCTCTGATTTGTTTGGCTTAGAAGATTCCTGACCTCTTGACAAATATGTGTATGCCTTACAAACACACAGAAATGTGCTAAACAGAAGATTCAATTTTAAAAATTTTGCCCAAGGAAGTTTTGAATATCTGAGGTCTGCAATTTCTAATGTTTCAATGGAGAATTCTTTCCCTTCAGTTAAAAAATTAATCATGCTTCCTCTGATTTAAATGTATGGAAGAGGAGCTATATTGAAATATATGTGACTTCTTTTCCCAGAAAAGACTGAAAAGTGACTCTGAGAGATGCCAAAAAAAATTAGGTTTTTAGTTGTTGATGGTACTGTTGATGGCAAATCTCATTGTTCTATTTTTGTATGTACAATGTAGCAAAATAATAGGTGTTACTTGCATGTTTTCAGAAACTGCATTTAGGTATCCAGTTATGAAGTGAAATGAACTCAGCAGAAAGGAAAATATTAAATTTTTTTATTTGACTTTCAGAAAACACCCTCCCAGGTGATTTATTATGATTTATTAATCATATTTATTTTACTAAAATAGGAAATTTGTTTCTCTTTGTCATTCTCTGGAATGCTGAAGCATTACTCTGTTTTTAAATCCAGCTAAAAATACAATTAAAAAATGTATTTTGTACTACTTTTTCAGAAAAGCAGTTGTTTTAAAAAGATTTCCCTGCAGCCTCAAATTTGGTTTACTTTATTTCCCAGTGATTTTTTCTTTTCTCTTTATTCTTTTTTCTTTCTATTGCTAATATGAACAAAAGAAGTACTATAAAAAGAGAGAAGTGTGAAAAAAATAGAGTGTGAAAAATTCAAAACATCTTTGATTTCACTTTTATATATCAGATGGAGAGATTGTTCCATATTCCCTTTCCAAACAAGCTTTTATAAGGATTCTTTTATATCAATGTAAAATGCTTTATTTTCATAATTCCTGAGACTTTAGGGTACTTCCTACTGATGCTGTGCTTTTTCAGATGAATTTTAGTAATATTTTTTGAGGTGTTAAAAATTCTCCTCATCTTTGATAGTATGTTTGAACAGCTAAATGCTTTAGTGTTTAAAATGCTTCCATTTCCATCTTGAGACCTTTTGTTTTTAGTACCTATTATTAGCTCTTATATTTATCTTATTTAATGTGACTAAATGAAAGGAAAATGTATTGTGTCATATATTTTATTCTGAGATTCAAATTGTTTGGAGATATTAATCTGATTAATTTTCCTGCATCTTTTAGGGAGGTGAAACAACGGTCTGCATTCAACAATGATTCTGGTGAAATCAGGGGTAAAGTTGAACCCTACCTCTAAATTTGCAAAATCAAACAGTTCATGTTAAGTGTCTGCTGTGAACTGATGTTCTTTGTCCACAGTTACAGGTTTTTTTTTTACTAGTAAGGTACAGCCTTCTAGATTTAGTAGATTATCATAATTCATAAATTTTATGGCCATTAATGGTAACATTTTCACTTTTGTCTTTACTAGTATTTGATGTCAAAGATATAGTTCTTCATCAATGATTTTACAGGTTATAGCTATTTCAGAAAAGAAAAATCAAAAATTTTGTGCAATGATACCTTTTAAAAAGTGACCTTGTCAAAGTGAGGCATTCTGACTTCAATTAAATTCAGAGTTAGTTGGTCCCACAGGTAATGCTGGAATATATAATGTTAGCTATTATAAGAATACTTTGCAAAAGTAGTTTAAAAAAGCCTAAAAAGAAAACCGTTTATGCTGTGTTGGTTTGCAGGAAGAAAAAAGGAAGACTTTACCTTTATATTAGTAACCATTTATGAGGTCATTTTTTGAGTGTACTGTTACATAAAACATGAGGTCAGCAAGTAAAGGTAATTAAATTTTAGTAGGAGCAAGAGTCACCAAAAGGTTTTTTCTTTCATCCTACCCAGTCTAAAATAGCCATACAATGCACCATTAATATCCTTGGAATTGTTAATTATTTCAACATGAATAGCAATATCACTACTGCTAGCTTAATTTAGTACCCTCCTGGAGATTCTTGAAGAATGTATGATTGCTTTTATTATTTTGTATATTCAGGAACAACAAAACATCAAGCAAACCGAGCTAAACATGGAAATACAGTTCAGAGGAAGCACCTGTTTTTATCCTGGATGACAAATTTTCTCTGGAAATTTTCCATCAGAAAGTGCAATTCAACTCATTTCAAGTAATTTCAGAAGAACAAACCTCTTTCCCTTAAGTTTTCTTGCAAAGAAGCCAACGTTTTTCTCTTTTGCTCTTTTAGTTACCACTATTTATTTAACAATTTAATCAGTTTTTTGTGCATCAGAGAAAAAAGTATTTAAAATTTACTACTACAGAGTTTTTGTATTAGTGAGAAACCCCTATATTATCATAATAAAATATTTTAATGATCCTGAATTGGGATTTTTATTTCCCAATAAGAATTTTAAAATTTAGGATTTTGGGGAAAATTTGGAATAGAAAAAATCAATACCCAGCACATGAAATCTTGGTGTTTTCCTTGAAGCTTATAGATTATTTCTCTACAGGCATAATTCAGTATTTCACTGCTCAGTATAGGACCATTTACAATTTTAAAAAACAGGTGTTCTAGATTTGCAGTAATACACAGCACGTGTAAGACTTGTGAAACATTCTATTTCATGGAAGTGTGTATTGGCACTTCTAAAGTTTAACTGAGCTGAAAAATCAAGTTCAGTTTTCAGTCTCTAATCCAACATTGTTTCTCAGAAAATAATATTCTTGATTTTCTTCCTCAGAAAAACCTTTACTTTTCAGGAAAAAATTCAATGTTGGGAATTACGTCTTTGATATATCTAAATCTCTATCTTAATGCAGAAAGATTTTCTTGCCAATGGACTTTTAACTTTCAAAGAGGTGATGTTTAAGAATGCATCAAACCATGTGCAAAACTGCACTGACAACTAGATTTAAAAAACAGTGGTGATTTAGTAGATGTTGTACAGTGTAGTATAGCAGCATTTTTAAAAATATATTTTAACAGATATTGATTATAATTTTTAATGAATGTGGTGACCAATAAATGTTTCTTTGTTCTGCTTTTACCACTGTATATCTAGTTCTATAAATTGAGAGTGAGCTCTGGGTTTGTTTCTGTTAGGCTGAGAACTGTACTGTGAAAAGAGATATTTTATTTCTCTCTTTTGTTTGTGTTTTCATTAAAAAAACTCCAAGAAGCTAATGGTTTCAATAAAGATTTTTTCCCCAATCTGCAAGTGGAATTCCTGATAAGCATGATGAAGAATCTTATTGTAAGGATTTTATTTGTCCACATTTGATGTTTGTGTAAAAAAACCCATGAACCATGCTAGTTTTCAGAAGCAATAACAGGATACCTTAACCATCTACAGAGGGTGTGACTATTTATCTAGTTTCTCTACATGCTCTCTGATGGCACGTCAGAATTTTTAAGCTGGTGGATTTCCACTGTGGACTTGAAGCATGTTAAGTATTTATAGAAGAGATTTATTGAATTCTCAGGGTATCTCAGTAGGAGGAGAAGAAACTGCTTTGAATTCTGGTGCAACCCCTGATCTGATCATTTTCCCTAATATTCCTCAGATCACTCCTTACCACCCACACATACTGTAAGATCCCTTGCTGTGTTGCTTAGTAATTTCAGGCAGGTTGAAATTCCTATTGCTGTGACAAGTATATATGTCTGTCTTAAAGGTAATACCTCCTCTGCTCCTGTTACTAGACTGGGGTTTAGTGTGAAGAGGTCAAGATTGGAAAGAAATGTATACTATTACCCACCCTTTCAGTGTGTCCTTTAGAAAGTCTGTATTACATTCAATTTTCCTTCTTTTGGAAAAAATAGCTAATAATTCATCATCAGCGACTAGCGAGGTCATTGTTCCGTAAAGCTGCTAATGTCAAGTGGAGAAAAGGAAACAAATTAATTCTGCATCTTTTAAATAGAAAATGCAACTGTAGTAACGAAAATAGCACTTTCAGAATAAATTAGTGCAAGTAATCTCAATAGAAGACAGGTGTTGTTTGACCAGTTTCATCTTACTTGGAGTATGGGAATACCTTTCAGTCATGAGAAGCACGGGAACATCTTTCTCCATAACTGTACAGTAAGCATGAAGAATTTCAGGTTACTGAGCACATAATATGAGCAGCTAAACTGGTAACACATTTTCATGATTTTACATTGTGATGATGACTGGACAAGTATTTTGTGATTTGATACTGCTTCTGGCAAAGTGAATGAATGCCAAGATTGCCAGAGCATCAAAGGAAACATTTTTAATTTAAGTATGCATGCTGAGATGCAGCTGTGCCAATACATGCATATTTATTGGATCTGGCCAGGAGGCAAACGCGCAGCTAATTAAACCATAGTAGTGCTGGCAAAGGTTCGATTCTAAAGGCCTGGGTTGTTGAAGACTTAGCTGAGATGATTTTGGTGGATATAGAAGCGATTTAAAAATAAAATAACCCTAGGCAATGTTCAACTTGGACACTGATAACCTGGTAGTTAGTTTTCAACTGAATCAGGATAGGCTCTGGCAGTAGGCAAGGCTCAAGAAAATCTTATTTACACTATTTCCATACAATTCCATGGTTTACTTTAGGTAGATACTAGATGTTGCATCAGGATGCTGTGACCAAGGTGGGCTTGAGAAATAGTTTAGCTCACTCTTTGGTGACTTAGTTGAACTATAAGACACCTACATCTTCCCAGGTGTTAGTAAAGTGTCTCTTCACAAAAGTTTCTTCTCATTTACCAGTGCATAACAATAATTAAGTACCGGTTAAATAACTGGTTGTCCAGTTTTAGAAAGTCTACCTCTATGGAAGTTTAGGTACAGTAAGTTTTCCAACTATTCACTGCTCTGTGAAAGTTTTGCAAGAAGATGTGTGAGATGATGTTTTGGCTTCTGGAAGGAATGTCTGTGCACTAGAAACTGCACTGAAACACTGCTTACTCCTGGGTAGCTCAATGGCTGACTCTCAGCCTGCATTGGACTTTCAGACCAAATTTTAAACAAGTGGAAATTGAATTAAAATAATTTATTATCCTTGCAATTTTCATGAATTTTGAATCTTTATCATTCCAGGTAAAAACATCATATTAAAAATGACAATTTATAATACATTCATAATCCCAGGTAGGCGGCATCACCAGCCTCAGGCTTTAAAAGAGTCTGTTCTCATATTCTTCCTAATCACAAGACTGACTTAAAATTCCTGAAGTTTAAAAATAAATGCATAAAAATAAGGTTTTATTATTATTATTGTGTTGGCATTTCAGCCTTAGGGTACACATTTTTAAAGGCTTACTCCATGAACAGGGAGGCAAGCCATACAGTTAAAAAAATTAGTAAATGAAAACTGAGTTTAGAAACTGCCATAATGATATGACTATAGAAACAGAAGTTGTAAAAAATTGATAAAATCTTTTAATGCAGACAGTAAAATAGAGAACTGGAGCAAGTACCCGTTTGATTGGGATATTTTACCCCTTCTCATGGGATCTTATTCTACCTCTTCTCCAATGAGTATAGTTAGTAAATTGGTCATTGAATCACTGAATTTTTTATCCCCCTTGAGCAGGCTGTAAGGAAGTGTCCCATCTACTCCCCGACAGACTGTGTTCAGATCAACTTACTGCCTTGGAATTCAACTCAGAGAAGGAAAGGAGGAGACAGGAAGAAATAGCTGAACATAAATTAAATAAACAAATAAATTCTGTAGACTACTATAACCAAAACAAGACTGAGCATGATTTGTTCTTTCTGCTTGCCTGTGTGAGTTTAGGGGGGGAGGGGGGGGGGTGGTGTGTTTAATATTTTTTTTAACCTTACAGCATAATATGTGTAGTCTAGCAGTTACTTTTCACAGTGAGTTATTCTGAATAAATTGTTGATTAACCAGAGAAAATCAAACTCTGAGAACCAGTATCATTCCTTCCTTGTCACAGACTCCCAGCTTGTTTATTTAGTGTCACCCATAGTCTGTCATGGCTGACCTAAAACTATCAGAAACAGCCACAATTGCAGCCAAGCATAAACAAAAATCTGAACTGAAGGTGCAAGGGGACTGCCATTCTAAAGATAAGATCTATTGCTATAATAGCCCTTGATTATGATGACCAAATTTAAAAAGGAAAAAAAAAGAAAAAAACAAATGGTAAATATACAGACACATTTCTGTTTATTTATACATGAAGGGAGGGAAACAAATCGTTTACAAAGAGGAAGGCATATAGGGAATAGGGTTTCATTACATGTCAGTGTTTCTCAACAGTTTATAAAACATGATTTTGTGAAACTAAAGGTTTGCTTGTGGTCTTCTCTGTTTGCTTAATGACATTTTGTAAAGTGATAAAAATCACATGGAGATAGCAGAGAGAGAAAGGAAATCTGCCAGATGGTTATCTGTTGGTAGAGTGTTTTTCACCCTTCCTTCTACCTACAGCACAGAAGCCTTGGTTTTACACTGAAGACAGATTTGCATTAGAAGATACCACATATGAATAAAAGTCTGATATATTATGCTTCAGGTGTGTGAAAGATTTGTAAATTGCTGGTGACACAGGTAATGAAGGTGACTCATGTGTGACAAAAGCTGACTAGTTATTTAAAAGATATGATTTTCAGACAACTTTCAATTTTCATTGTAATCACTTTCCCTGAATTCATAGGGGTTTCTTTAAAAATAGGGAAGACTTAAAAACATTTAAAAACAAACTTTGAACATCCTGATGTATAACCACTGCTACTGTTGTGGGAAAAACTGCTTGCACTCCTCTGCAGTCATTCCAAGGGCTTGGTCACTTGGCCATTTTAAAGGTCAGTTCCTGTCTTTAGCTTAATTCTCACTATGCTACAAGGTTTCATTCATTATTGTTTAATTAAATGAAATCTTCAAAGCTCAAAATTTCAGTGAGGGTGTGTGAAAGACTTTACACTTCAGAAGTACTCTACACTTTTATTAACATTTGCTGAGCAGATTAGAGGGAAGAATAAAAATGAGATTACTCTACTAGTGTATATTTTTTTTTCAAAATGGTAAATTCAAAGGTCTATTAGCAAATAGATGTCCTGAGAATTTTTCTAAATATGCATATTTCAGAAATTATTTTGTTTTGACACATATCTCTTAAAAATTCCTGAAAATGTAAATAATTGTTTTTTGCAAAACCTTAGATGTGTCATGGCTCAATTCTTCTATATTTCCTCTCTGTCTTCCTTTATTAATGTCATTAGTTTTCCTTATCAAGCTGCATTGGCTACTCAGTAGCATCAATGGTCTGTTCAATGGCAGCTCTTAGATACTTAGAAAGTACCCAAATACAAGTCATGCATCATAGCTTCTCACATTTTAACTTAAACATAGACTTAAACATTGGTTTTGTGGACATGCCTTATTCAAAAAACCTCTGTTTAATGACTATAGAGCACCATTAACTTTCATTTATAATCCAACCTAAAAATTCTTAGGTATTAGTTTAGTCTGTCACCACTTTGGACAGGGAATAACTATCTACCTGACCTTTCTGTTTGACTGGAAAGAACTTCATTGTCCTGCATAGGAGAAATGCACAAAGTATTGGGAGTTTAAGCATATTGATTAAAAAGCAAGCAAACTAACAAACCAAAATCCACCCCTCATCTTATTTGTTTTTAAAAAGTAGATATGGGGAAGACATCCAAAAAATTTTCATTTCATGGAAATTTCCAATTCACATTTTGTAGTTTCCTGGCCAGGGACAACTTTCTGGAAAAGTCCCTTAAGATAAAACAGCATGCATGTGTGCTGAAGGTATGCCCAGAAATACATTCTTAATGAAAGGAGCTTGTAAATGTTTTGAGATCCTTAGGTGGAATGTATTATGGAAGTGTAAAGCGTTCATCTATTCTTACTTATTTCATTGTAGGGGAGCATACCAGTTTGGGAGAAGCCATAGGAAATGTGTTGGTTATATTTATTGGTATATTATATACACTCAAAATGAAACATTCTTTATAATTGTCATTGTAAACACTGTTATTTGGGTCTGCTGTTACTGTGTAGCGTTCATCTGCTGACGGGGAACGTGTCTTCTTGAAATTTTATGGGTTTTGTTGACCCACAAATAAATCTTGCCTGCTTTTGGTGGGTTAAATAAGGAGAAAGGGATTCTCTCTGGTAGACAAACCTATGTAAATCTGATATGAATCTTCCAGAGTATCTGCAAGCTGGCTGAAGGAATCCAGTACTTCCCCCAGAGTGACATTACACCTTAACTAGCCCAGACTAGCAGGTTTTTGCAGCAATCTCTATTCCTGGGTTACTGACCAGGGCCAGGTTGGGCTGTAGACTTGAGTATTCTGTTGAAAGCAAAAGCTTAAAAAGAATTTAGATCTCAAGGTACTTAACATGAATACATGCACTTTAATAAGTCAGCTGCAGAGATCCAAATGCTTTGTGAGGGTAAAATGTCATTGCTATGGTTTTCCATGGGAGAAAATGTTAACCTTTGCTCTTTTAGCACTTGATTCTTCTGGCACTTTTTCTCAATGAGGACATTTATGAAGCTAGGAAAGATCCTAGAAGGAGAAGGAGTTAGAGCATGTGCAAAGCTCAGCACAGAGGTGAAATGCAAGCTTTCAACAGTGTAGAGCCACAGTTCTATACTGTGGCTGAAAGTTGTTCACCCTTGAAAGCTTTTCAGTGGTCAGGCTGAAATATGTATCTTGGTGAGCAACTACAGAACAAGTGTCAGGAGCAGTAAAAATGACAACACATTTCACAATTCAGTTTTCTTAACACAGACAAGCATGTTTGCTGAGGTTTATTTTGCCAAGCTACTAAATAGATAATGCTGGGAATACCACATAACTATATGTTGGGTACTGACTCTATACCATTATTTATTCCAAAGCCTCAGCCAGTTCTTATTTGCAAATAACTTGGGATAGAAAGCAGCTGATGAATAACTATGCCCTGCCATTTTTCAGTGTATATATAGCATCCTGCAGCTTTTAAAAATGTATTTAGAATTACTTTATTCACTATTTGATGATTTAAATCTCCTACTTGCAAAATACGATTTATTTTGGCCAGTGTAGTAGACCGTGAATACACATGTTGAGTGTAGTCTTTTACAATTTCAAAAAATTGCCACTACCTATGATTTCCAAATGGTGATTTTCAAAGAATAGGTTGTCCAGATAGGCAGTGGCTCCTCAGCTTTTGTTGCCACTTCTTGTTTTCAGCTGCCTCATTGCAACAAAAAGTAAAAGTACAGCATTCAGATGGTGCTTTTCTTTTTTAGCAAATAATTGTTGAAATTGCCATAGACAAGTAAAACAATTGCAAATGAAAAAGGAAGGAGCCCATGATAGAATTTCTTCATTAAGATAGATAATATAGAATATCACATGTCTGATTTCAACAACTATTTCTTCATAAAATCAAGTTACTCATACACTGGAGATATGGAACAGCTGCATATTATTTACCTTTGTAGCAGAACCTCTTTATTCTTTCTACTTATTAAAATGTATAGAGAGAGTCTGACTAAATTTTGGGTTCATCATATTTGGGTAAGTCTTAAAAACAGCAAAACTGTGTTTTAATTCTCAGTGGCAAACACAGTAAACATGACTATATTTCTCACTAGCTATTTGGAATTATTCTGATCCAACTAGAAGAAAAGATTTGTTGCAATTTTTTTTTAGCTTACAATTTTTTTTAGCTATCATTCCCTGGTTTTAGAATTTTATAACTTGACAGGAAAAAAGTGATTTTGGTTCAAATTGTAGACAAGGTCTCAACTGCAAATAAACACTTCACTCCAAATTTCAAAACAATGTGTCATATTCAAATAATGCAACAAATCCTAATGAAGCCTAATTAGAATGGGATGCCTCTTTAAATGGACAAGTTTCTTCAGGAATTCAGCACATTTTAAGAGACAGGCTGTGTTAGGTCAGGAAGCTGCCAGTGCCTGTACCTCAGCAAAGCATTTCACCTCCTGCTTACCTCAAACGTGTGACTTGGTTCCTGGATCATAAGTGAATTTCAGAGCACCGTGTTGAGTTGAAGATTTAAGCCCTGTGATTCAAGAAGAAATCAACTTTTTTGCAGCTTCAGCTAGACATAGACTTGTGACAATATGAATGTATATTAGAACCCAGCATTTTGTTAAATACTTCCTACGACTAATGTGATAAAATTACTGATTTATGTGGATGCAACACCTGGTATGTGACCTTCTCCCATTCTTCTTCTCTTCTTTATTAAATATGCTTATTCATCCAGCCGTATATGCAGATAAGGATGCTTTGAAAACAGAATTTATGTTGCTTGAAGTACTTTTTATTCCATTAAAGCTGGATAAATACAAATGCTTAGTTTAGCAAAACAAGCTGTATTCTGGTCTTGATACTCGTCCACAACTGATGAGAAACTTTTTTTGAACCTGTTTGTTTCAGAGATAATGTTCTTTGTCCACACCAAAATCCTTCTGCCTTCAATAAGAGAAAATCATTATAATAAAACAAAACATTTATTTCAAGTAAGTTTCCTAGATGAATCATACTTGAAACTTCATGCCAGAATGACGAATAACAAAATTTCATATTTTAACTTTCGATTTAAAGTCTCTTATTCATTCGGATCCAATGTTAAGAAACATGGATGTTAAATTTTTTCTCAGAAAAGCTTTTTCTTGATGAATAGGTACAACAAAATTGAAACTTTTAAGAAAGTAAATAAAACAGTGGTTTCTCAGTTTCCCTCTTCTTCCCTTGTAACTCACTGCATAAACATACCTACAAGCAGTTATAAAAATAACATTCAACATCATATGAAGTTCCTTCCTAATACATCGATATTTCATTCAGGCTGCAACTGTGGTAAATATTTCTCTCCCTTTCTGCTCCCTCCCTTCTCCAAATCTTGGGTGTTTTCTATGATTCTGTGTCATTGTGAGTAAAATGTCAATATGTGTAATGACACAGCACAGTGAAAACACATATTTTCATATTCATGTAAACTCATGTAATTGTAAATTAGGCTGTGCCACCCGCTATCATAACATACTTCATGTGAAAAGATGCTAAATTTACTTGACCTACTTTCATCTTCATGTTTAGGAAACAGGGTATAAGAAGTAAACAAAGTAGTTGTGCCTCATGCAGGAGATGATTATTGTTTGAATTTATGATTCATGCCTTGAGCAAAATTTTGTTTGTGGTCTCATTTGCAACCATAATTTATATCTTTACTAGGGATATACTGTGTATTTGGGAGGTTATATATTAGGCATGCTTCGTACTGGAACAGTTTTCTAGCTTTGGGTATAGTACTTTCTATGTTTCTGGTAGCTATAAAATTCTTTGGCATAACATTTATTGTAGTAAATATGGAATTTTAAAATATTTTTAGAATTGCAATTCCCCTTAGGAATGTCCTATTATATTTACATCAATGCACTTGTTACAGCTAAATCAAGCTAGTATTTAAAAGAGTTGTTAATCCTACAAACAAGCCATAAATGCATAAATTAATTTTTCAGTATTTCCTAGCCACACTGTTCAGTCTCTAATAATCAGTGTTTCATTTAAGGTAATCTGTATTTTTAACCCAATCTAAACCAAATATAGTTAAACATTTCTGAAGTCCAGTGAAGTCATCTTTTCAGAGCAGGATGCTAATTACAGAATTATTCTATGCAGACTGAATAAACTTAGATCTGTTAAACAAAAACCTATGAAGGACGTAGATCTGGAGGAAAAGTAAGATCGGGGAAACAATAGATTGCCTAATACAAAATAATAATGCACTACCACGAAACAGTCATTACAAAATGGACTTTCTATCTTTGATGTTTATGAATCTATTATGCTTTTTGGACTGCTGTCTACTGTGACATTCCTGTGAGCTATCAGATAAAGTCACAACTGATAGAATCACACATGATATGCCTGATCCTTTTTCTTTTCTTTAGTGCATCTTTCCGTCCAAATCCAGATTCTTTGCAGATAAAATCTGGTTTTGAGTTACAGAAATACAACTGCTAACAATCAGGTGGCAGGACTGAAATAATTTCACATTTGTGTTTTGTCTTTCAGAAGGTAGAAAATTCTAATCATACCCTGAGGAGTAGGAGGATTTTAAATTAGCCGTGGGACATCCATGGAAATCTATAGTACAGGAAGACTGCTCAGAGGTCCTGCCACCTCCAGGAAAAAGATACAAGGTCTGACCCTGTCCCAGAATTTCTGAGCTCACTGTCTGCCCCAATACCTAATTCCTAAAAGACTGGTGTTCAAGAACTGTCATTGGCCTCCTTTTCTTTGCCTAAATCTTGGTAGTGAAATTTAATGAAAGCGAGGTGTGTTGAATTCAGTATCTACTAGCTCTACCACTACTCATGCAATTCTTTCTTTCCCCTCCTAAATCTATGGACTCCTGACTTCTTTCAATGATTAAGGAGTCCTCAGACCTGTCATGGTGCCCAAGAAGAATGCAGTGAGGATCTCTGCTTATAGCCTCACCTTTAGTACTCTTTAAGCCCAGGAAGAAAACCACAGCAACCAGTATCTAATGGGAAGTGGAAGACAAAATTTTGTGTCTTCTTGTCCTACTTCCAACCTTCCACTCCACTGCTGTGGAAACAAAAAAGAGGGTTCCACAGTGGTGGTCAAGGTGGAGGTGGTGGCCCCATTTATTATTCTCAAATGGGAATCTAGGATGGACTAATTGCTCCATCCTTAAGAGAACTGAGAAGCAGCAAGTCTCAACAAACTCATGTTATTCCAAGACATTGATACATGAGAGTAGAGTCTTACTGACTAGATGTAAAGTCTAAAGGAGCATGCCAAATTACTTTTCAAAGACAGAATCATTTCACCTACTTGTGAGAGCTAAATTTCAAGAATATTAAAAGGAAGAAAATTACTTCATGATAGGGAGCTGCCATTGTAATATGTGCTGCTTAGTGCTTGAACACTGTAACTGTCAAGCTGATTCTATTATGAAAAAGGGAGTAATTTAACATTATTTAATATTCACAATATGCACATATTGAATGGAAGTGTATGTAGAATGTAAGGCCCTATTTCAGCATAAATGAAATTTTAATCACAGGAGTACTTCTATTGATTTTAATAGGATAACTCTTAGTCTCACTTTTATGCATGTGCATAATAAATAAGAAGTTACTAATGAATATGTTTAAAAATAACTCTAGCTTTACTTTCAAGAAAATATAGAAGATATGCTAACTTCTCAAGTGCTTCTTACTCTGTTTGTTGGATTGATTCTCCATTCCACATTGCCTACCAGTTCCAGTTTTATTCTGTTAGCTACTTCAGGGCCTTCCTTTGGTACATGGATAGCATGAAAATAAATGAGAGCAAAATTTAGTTTAATTGGGATATTTCCCAAGTACTGAAGGTTTAATGCCATTATAGCAAGTCAGCTGACTAGTGCTCAGATGAGAAAGATGGAAAATATGAGAGGATATGTGTAACTGTATAAATGACTACTTTGCAGATTGATGCTTGAAATGTACAGGACATGGCAAATAGTGTAATGGTTTACCTTAATGTACAGCACATTAGGAAGATCAGTTGCTTTGGAAAGATGCTCAAAAACCCTCTGTAGGTTCTCCAAGGATCTACAGATAGCTAAGAACTTACAGAAATCCTATCTTTTTTGGAGCCTGCCTGCCAGCACCATTTTTGTCTACTTTGAATCCTGTCAGATTTCTGCTTCTGCATTTTATTCAATGTTTGTAATGCAATATGCAGAGATACCTTTGGGAGTAGAGAGTGGCACCTGAGATTTGCTCACCTATCTGTGGTCTCTAGCCCCTCCGTGGCTGCATGGATAATAACCTACCAACTTGTTCTGCCCTGCACCCTATTCATCTTGCTTTATTTGCTGTATAAGAGTAAGGCTTTGGCAAATTAGTTGTGGGATGTTTTATTTTATTTTATTTTATTTTATTTTATTTTATTTTATTTTATTTTATTTTATTTTATTTTATTTTATTTTATTTTATTTTATTTTATTTT